>NC_139586.1:20392448-20474948 GCF_946808225.1 Silurus aristotelis
ATTTGAACACCTGAGAAAGTCAATGTTAATATTTGGTACAGTAGCCTTTGTTTGCAATTACAGAGGTTTGCAATTACACACACTGCAGGAGGGATTTTGCCACTCCTCCACACAGATCTTCTCTAGATCAGTCAGGTTTCTGGCCTGTCGCTGAGAAACACGGAGTTTGAGCCTGCTCCAAAGATTCTCTATTGGTTTAGGTCTGGAGACTGGCTAGGCCATGCCAGAACCTTGATATGCTTCTTACAGAGCCACTCCTTGGTTATCTGGCTGTGTGCTTCGGTTCATTGTCATGTTGGAAGACCCAGCCTCGACCCATCTTCAATGCTCTAACTGAGGGAAGGAGGTTGTTCCCCAAAATCTCGCAATAGATGGCCCCGGTCATCCTCTCCTTAATACAGTGCAGTCGCCCTGTCCCATGTGCAGAAAAACACCCCCAAAGCATGATGCTACCACCCCCATGCTTCACAGTAGGGATGGTGTTCTTGGGATGGTACTCATCATTCTTCTTCCTCCAAACACGTTTAGTGGAATTATGATCCCAAAAGTTCTATTTTGGTCTCATCTGACCACATGACTTTCTCCCATGACTCCTCTGGATCATCCAAATGGTCATTGGCAAACTTAAGACGTGCCTGGACATGTGCAGGTGTACAATTTTGTCTCTAGTGTCTTTGGACAGCTCTTTGGTCTTGGCCATGTTAGTAGTTGGATTCTTACTGATTGTATGGGGTGGACAGGTGTCTTTATGCAGCTAACGACCTCAAACAGGTGCATCTAATTTAGGATAATAAATGTAGTGGAGGTGGACATTTTAAAGGCAGACTAACAGGTCATGGAAGTCAGAATTCTAGCTGATAGACAGGTGTTCAAATACTTATTTGCAGCTGTATCATACAAATAAATAGTTTAAAAATCATATATTGTGATTTCTGGATTTTTTTTATGTCTCTCACAGTGGATATGCACCTACGATGACAATTTCAGACCCCTCCATGATTTCTAAGTGGGAGAACTTGCAAAACAGCAGGGTGTGCAAATACTTATTTTCCTAACTATATATATATATATATATATATATATATATATATATATATATATATATATATATATATATATATATATATATATATGTAGATTTATATATATATATATATATATATATATATATATATGTGGATTTATATATTTTGCTTCTTCTCTTCTGCTCTATAATTCTCTGAATTATTTTGAAATTCTTTAAGCAGTTCCTTCCTTGCTCTACACCTTCCTACCTCGAACTGAACTTTTTTTGTACTTCTTCTATTTTTCCCTTCTTTCTACCTTGAGCTAAATTTTAATTCAAACATAATATTTTTATTTTATTTCATACTTCTGTATGCATCCGGAAAGTATGGCTCCAGCTGTTTCCCTCAATCCTGAATAGTCTACCAGTTCCTGCCGCTGAAAAACATATCCACAGTAGGATGCTGCCACCACTGTAGGGATGGTATTGGCCAGGTGATGAGCAGTGCCTGGTTTCCTTCAGACATTACACTTGACGCTCAGCTTTTAAATGTAATAATTCAGGTGCCTTTTGGCAAAATGTCAGGTGGGCTGTCATGTGCCTTTTACTAAGTAGTGGCTTCCGTCTGGCCACTCTATCATACAGGCCTGTTTGGTGGTGTGCGCAAGAGATGGCTGTTCTCTGAAAAGTTATCCTCTCTTCACAGAGAAATGCTGGAGCTCTTTCAGAGTGACCATTGTTCTTGGTCACCTTCCTGACTAAGACTCTTTTTTCCGATCGCTCAGTTTGGCCTGACAGCCCGCTTTAGTACGAGTCCCTGTGGTTCCGAACTTCTTCCATTTAAGGGTAATGGAGGCCACTGTTCTCATTGGTACCTTCAATGCTGCATACATTTTTCTGTATCCTTTCCAATATCTGTGCCTCTTGTAGGTCTACAGACAATTCCTTGGACTTCATGGCTTGGTTTGTGCTCTGGCATACACTGTTAAATCTGGGAACCCATATAAACAGGTGTGTTTCCAAATCATGTCCATTGAACTGAATGGACCACAGGTAAACTCCAGTCAAGTAGAAACATCTCAAGGATGATCAGTGGAAAACAGGGTGCACCTCAGCTCAAATTGGAGTGTCATGGCAAAGGTTGTGAATACTTATGTACATGTGATTTATTGATTTTTTTATTTTTAATACATTCACAAAGATTTCAAGCACACACTTCTTTCACATTGTCATTATGGGGTATTATTTGTAGAATTGTGAGGAAAATAAGTAATTTAATCCATTTTGGAATAAGGCTGTAACAACAAAATATTGAAAAAGTGAAGCGCTGTGAATACTTTCCGGATGCACTGTATTCTGCTTTAACTTCTTTTAAAAGCAGCAGTTCAAGCCAAAGCCATGGCACCACCTCCACCATGCTTTACTAGTGAGCTTGTATGTTTTAGAACTTGGGCAGATCCTTTCTTACTTCACACTTTGGCCTTTCCAATACTTGCTGTGAGTATCATACACTACACTTACATGTATTGGCAAGGATCAGTGTTGAAGTGATGGTCCTAAGGAGCAAAGCTGTTTTTCAGGTGACAGAAGCTCCCATTGACAAGCGCCCGGGTTTTATTTACCATCCTTATGCAGGAAACACATAAAACAGTAAATTAATCTTTTAACCTTGGTTTCAGGATTTTCTGGCCTATATCCGTATTTTGTCTTGTGAATTACAGTTTAATCTGTGTTTCTTACTGCTGATAGGTGTTTTGCATCTTAATGTGTGGCCCTTATGTTTCTGCTGTCAAAGTCAATTGCTCTGAGAGCACCATTATAGTGTTTATTCATCCTTTTCAACAAGTTTTATGAGCAAAAAATCCAAGAGCACATGTTTAGAACTATTAGTTGTTCAAACAATCAAGCTAACAATGCACACATGGGCAAGAGGTGACACCTGTCAGACAGATGCTCTAAGATATTTAACACACCTAGATGTTAATATCCGGAAAAAAACAAAATAATATATAATTATAGATCATCTCATTCATCTTTTAATCCCAAACACTAGTGCCTTCGCTGTTCTAAAGCTTATGGAGGGGGAGTGTGGCTAAAGTTTATATTAAAAAAACATAGCAATTTGCAAAATTTGGTGGATCTCTGGGGACAGGTTTAGTGTAGACGTGACAATGAGTCAATCTTTTTTTCCATCATTAAAAGTATAGTAATTATGAAAAGGCTTGAATCTTGAACACTTAAAAAAAATAAAAATAAAATAAAACAAACCCACTGAAATCACAAAATGACAGCATTCATTAGACCAGTGTGTCTGCTAAGCTTTTTAAGTCGTTAAGTTAAGTTTGCCAAACTAGCCATGTGTTCCCATGTTGAATTATGCATATTGAGTGTCTAGCCAAATGCCATTTAATAATTCTCACAGGATTGAGGTGAAGTAACTTAAATGTTTGACATGAGCATGAACGGGCTTTGACAGAGTGTGAAGTAAGAAGAGCCACCTGTGAAAACTCTTAGCCAGCCATTACAGATTTTAGGACTCATGTACCTTGCATTACTCACTTACTTATCCCCAAGAGTCAGTTTCATGTTGAGTATGCCACTTTCATTGAACATTTAAATCGCTCATTCTGTCACCTTGATCTATGTCGTCTTGTCTATCGAATGTGGTTTATATCATGTCCTTAATAAATGAAGAAGAAGCTGTAAATTAGTGCAGCCACGCACTTACTCGTGCCTTATAATGAGAAAATTAATCTGTATCTCAAGTCAAGTGGCTTTTATTGGCATTTCTACTATACACAGTGGTACACAGTACACAGTAAAACGAGACAATGTTCCTCCGGAACCCTGGTGCTACACTAAACAACAACATAGAGCTACAACACAACACAAGCTACGTAAAGTGCAAACAGTGCAGACGAAAAACACTACAGACAAACAGTGCAGACAGACAACACAAGACAAGACACAAAATCCAAGATAGCGCGACCAGTAAATCTAATGTATACTTCGATTATACAGTACTGTGCGAGGAGCACTGTAAAAACTATAACTGGGAGTAAATACAAACAGACATCTGCCATGATCAATATGGTTGCTTATAATTGGTTGATGGTGGTTGAGAGTTGCTTGTATAGAAAGCTTATTTCTCATTGTCTCTTAGTGTTTTAAAATGCCATATAAACTGCAATTGGATATGTTCAGTCCGTTTTATCAAGCATTTCAAGCCAACATGCCAAAATGTATCACAAACCTCTAACAACTTATCCTTTAACAAACAAGGATACAGTCATTTTTTCTGGTTTATTGCAACATCAGATGTTGGTAGAGAAAAGTGCTCCAAATAGTTTGCTACTGCTTTGCGTGTTTACACTGCTAATATAGTACAGATTCAGCAAATCCTGGTCTGACCTTTAAAGGTCAAAGACACTACAGGAAGACAATTTGTCTTTAATCATGTCCTTTATGATCTGTTCCTCCAAGCTTTGTGTGTTGTTTTACTTTGAGAGTAAACCTTGTGGGCAAAGTTGAGTTTAACAGGTTGCTGTTTTATATGTTGTTTTCCCAGGAGAAAGAAAGACGGTGGTTTCCTGCATAAGGATGGTTAATAAGACCATGACACTGGTAAATGAGAGCTTCTGTCATCCAGAGAACCGCCCTGCTTCTCAAGTCCGTCGCTGCAACACTCATCTTTGCCAATATAGGTGAGTTTATTGCTTTAGTCTTATGCATCTCATACCTTTTTTGTAGTTACTGGCAGATATACACCATGACTTATTTATTACAACTGATAGGCAGAGAGGCCATGCCTCCTTGACAGGGACTTGCAAACAGAGAGGCCACACCGTAACACCTTTACTTGATTTGACAATGATTCCTTAGTTGAGACTGGCAGGCAAGGTAAACCATGTCACCTTGATTGGGGCTGATAGGCATAGAGGCAACACCACAACTCCTTCATGCCCCCATGTATGGCATTGACCAGCAGAAAGACCGAACTTCTTTCTTGGGTTTACAGGCAGGAAGTCCATAACACCTTGAATAATACTGAAGAGCTTTGGTAAGGAACAGTGGACAAACAGGCCACATCACTTTGATTAAGACTGACAGGAAAAGAGGTTACACCAGCTTTATTTTCTTCATTATTGTATCTGTGTTATCTGAGTACATTTTGCATTGTTTTTAAAAATGATAAAAGCAGTTCTTCTAGTAGACTTTTGGACTCTACTATGTGAATCTCATGTCCCTCATGTAAATTAAGCTCTAATGATATCAGGATGATGTACTGCTAAAACACAGAAACGAAGGTGGTGATAATTAGCCGTAGTTAGCTATTTTTATTGGAAATTACATACAGCTGTGGATGTGAATTATGTCCAACTGTTGGGATGTATATGAATGGTGGAACTTGTCTCGCCAAGTCTATGGTGATTCAGAGAGAGACACTCATGAGACAATATGGCTCAGGCAAATAACATTCCAGAGCTTTGTGAACAGAACTCAAATGAAACCCAGTCCAAGCATAACACATAGCAGCTCTGTTCTCATAAGCTCTTCATTGAGAGTACCTATGGAAAAGAATAGATAACGAGATGCATTCCCATTATTGCTTAGAAACAATAATACTAAGGTCCATTTGAAGCTGAATTCAGGCTGAGGACATTATTGAATCATCTGCGCTTGCTGAAATATGCTCCCAAAGCTCAATGGGCTCATTACATGTGTCTTTTATTGGACCAGTGTGTGTCTACAAAAAACAGATTTGTACTTGTTTTTTCTTTTTTTTTTCTTTTTTTTTTTTTACAGTTATTATTGATTAACTTTTAATCTAATGACTCACAACAGATGCTGCTGCCATATTTTTAAAAGGAATCACATTACCTTTGTTACATTTTTCTAGCCATTAACAAAATGAAATGAAATCACGACTCTTGGTGTAAATTCTTTTCAAGTAAGTCTTTGTCTGTCATCGATATAAGCTCATTTATTCAGCTTGTAAAAATAATTTCTATAAAATCCCAGAATGCTTCATCGTTGATGTGTTTAGTTTTGCAGAAAAAAAGGTATTTAGAAGTGCTAAATTAAAGTGCTTAGCACCACAGGGAAAGTTTAAATGTACATGTCTCTGAGTGGTGGATTGCAGCTTACTGAACCTGTTTGTACATAGAGCAGCTAGGATTGAAAAGCCTTTAGCCTGGACCTGAAATCCAGTTGTTTGAGACTATGTTGTAGTAATTTGTCCCTGGGGTGTTTTTGACAGCTGTGTTCTATTACAATGTTTAACACACCCTCTGTTTTAACACTTTTTTGAGGGATTTTCATGTTGCATTCTTAGAGGCCATTCCCTCTATACACAAGCGCCAGCAAAAATGTCATTAAATGGTAGTGACAGCTTCTTATGAAGTCAACTATTTAGCACTAACAAGTTAAAAGTAGCAACTCAGTAACAACATGATAGTAACAACAATGTAGTTAATTTATTTCATTACCTTATTATGGTAGATTGTTAGTTAACCTGCTGATTACAGTGGTAGTTAGCTAGCATACTAGTTATTAAGCCATTGTGAAACTGTGAATAGTTCGAGAAAATACCATTTATTCCTTGAACATTTAAAACCCGTGTAATGCTAAATTCAGGCCCTAAAATAATAGCAATTAAGAGCAGGAAAATATTAGCTACCAGAAACTTCAAAGACCTCTACAGTTCTACAGAAAAGCCAAAATCAATGTAGCTGTCTAGCCATGTGTTCCCCTGCTGAATTACGTATGCCAAGTGTCTAGCCAAATGCCATTTAACCATTCTAACAGGACTGAGGTACAGTAACATGAATAGGAAGACGTAAAAAAAAGAGCCACCTGTGAAAACTGCCATTTCAGACATCATGATACATTCGTCTCGTTAATTTGTATTTTTGTGCCACTTTACCTTCCTTTTGTGCTCTTTTTACAGTGTTTCCTTTTGTCAAGCATTTAAAGTATCGGTTGCAAGCAGTGTACAAAAAAAGCTTTATATAAGAGAAGGAAATGAGCTGCCAGAAATACCTGACTAAATAAAAATCCAGAAACAATAAGAACAGGAAAAAAGTAGTGCAGTCTTTTTATAGGCATTAAATTGGCTTTAGGTTTATTACAACATCAGGTGTTTGAAGATAGAAAAGCTCCCTGCAGATTCCAGCTGTTTCTCTGGTCCCACTGTTGGGTCATCAGTGCTGAGGTTATTATGAAAGTCTAAGCGCTGACACTATTGTTTTTATTCTCTGAGGAACATTTTGTGATTTACTGTTTATTAAATTAAAAAATACACGACCAGGCCTGTAACAATAAAGTTGCAGTGGCCATATCACACTGGGAGGATGCTGTCATCTTTATTCACTGGGTTTATTAGCGCTAGTATTGTTATTATTATTAATAATTGTTGTTATTATGCAACTTTATGGCATATTTTCTATACGAATGCAACTGCATCGTTCGGTGTGCCTTTTTATTTTCAGAAGTCAAAAGAAGTTGGTTTTATGCATGAAATAGGGATTATACAAGATCAGATAATATACTAATGATATGGGTCATGGCACAGAGTTAATGCAGACGTGTCCATACTCAAGGTCAAGGCAGACAGAGTTGATATTGGGGCAACAATGGGAAACCGGGTAGACAAAACTTACAATGCCTTTTTATCTTTTTAAAGTTGAAATAAAAAGCAACTTAGATCAACTACAAGCAGAGTTGTGCATGAAAATCCAGGAGATCAGGCGCTTCTGAAATGCTTAAACCCCACACAAAGATGCCTTTTTATAATTTTGATGTAAAAAATTAGCATAAAGCTCTTGAGCTATATTTGTGTCGTTTTTATTATTATTTCAGCATTAAAATAATGGCGGGATAAGCTCTAGATCGTCATGTTTGGCTTTTTAAATAATTGCATGTACAGGTGGTTCTAATATCTTGACCAGTGGGTTTATAGGCTTCTCAGGGTTAGTGATAATAAGACACAAGGGCTTGTTGTATGAAATCTTTTTGTGCGTAAAGAAATCATTTTAGAATGTTTTTTTTCCCCTTAAGATCTAGAGTAATATAGAAATATTTTTTTAATGTAAGGAAACATTAAAAGCCATCAGACAAATTATATCCATTGTTTCTTTGGTGCCGTTTTTTTTCCCTTCATTATTTTTCTCAGAGCTTTTTATGTAAACTGTAAAACAGCATTTATGCAAATCTAAAGGGGGAAAAAAGCTGAATTGATTATGGGCTGGAGAAATCTGAAAGGAACATGATGCCTAAAAAAATGCTCAAAAAATTGCCTACAAGGCTTTTTCTGGAGATTTGTGAAAACCTGGAAGTCGTTTCTAAATGTCAAGGTCCCACTACTATTAACTATGCCTTTGCATGCTTGGATTTAAGCCTTAGTTTGATGACTGTAACATACAGGAGCCAAAAGGAGCGTCTCACAATTTACAGCATTTGTATTTGGGCTTTTCTCTGGATCAGAATCCACTTCCAATACTGGGGTAAGCATATGAAAATTGCTCTAGATTCTAAAATTAGGGGCCCTTTTCCTATGTGAAAGAACTGTACTTTTATCACTGTCTCTCCATATATTTCTCTTACTCTCTTTCTACTTCTCTCTTTTTCTAAGATGGGTGGCAGGTGACTGGGGCGAGTGTTCGGTGACGTGTGGAAAAGGTGCCCAACAGCGTGAGGTCGGCTGTGTTTATCAGCTCCAGAACGGCTCATTTCTCACCACACGAGAACTCTACTGCCTAGGTGTGAAGCCGGAAAGCATTCAACACTGCGAGGGACGCCACTGCCTGACCACGTGGGATGCCTCAGAGTGGAGCCAGGTTTGAAAATACTGAGTTCATTAAAAGCTAGTGCATTAGACATGCAAATCCATGTATACTGTATGTGAGAGAATAAACTGCGAGGAAAAAGTCTTGGCAAATATTTTTTAGCACATGGTGAGCACTGCTGAATCACTCACCCATAAGCCCCCTTGTAGAACAATGGCAAAGAGGAAAATTATAAAGTAAATAAGGAATTCAAAAGAAAAGTTGACTGTCGAAATTGTAATGGCAGCGAGTCCTGTCACAGATACATCATGGCAGGGCAAAAAGAGATGTGACATGGAAAGAAATAGAAGATGAATTACAGCTTTCATGTACAGTATCTGTGCTTCATTACTGCACACCCAATAAATCAGTGTTCTAATTGATGAAATCAAACCAAAAGACATCATTTCTTTTAATTGCAGGTCTATCATTAGAGGCTCTGTACTGTATAATATATATCACCAAAGCCTTTGTTGTGTAGTAGAGGGTGTGTTTAGTCGTCTACTTCTTAACCTTTATTTTAATTGTTGTATTTTAATGCTTGTTTTTTTTCTTTTCTGTTTGAAGTTCTTACAGTTTACTTCTTTTTTTGAATGATATTGTATATTTTACTACTTTTATGTTTAGTCAAATTTTATTACTATTTTGCACATGGCCTCTTGCACTTTGTTCAGCACTTGGGTTCTACCTGGTAGATGTTAGGTGCTATATAAATAAAGATTGATTGATTGATTGATTGATTGATTGATTGATTGATTGATTGATTGATTGTATAATCTGAACCCTCTTTTGTGTATTCTGGTATAGAGTTTATTGGGATCATCTCAAACATTGTGGAAAGTAATAATCTCAAAAAGAAAACAAAAATGACAGGCTAAAACTTTTAACACTTTTAACAATAGGCAATGTACCACAGCAGCTTTACGGAGATAAAGAGGATATAAAGTTTATTAGTGTAGTGGCTATTTGTTTATCAGATACAAGTTTATTGCAAACCAGTGGTGACAATGGCAAGGAAAAACTCCCTAAGATGAAACCTTAAGAGAAACCAGACTCAAAAGGGAACCCATCCTCATCTGGGTTCATTCCACTTCTATCATTGTTGCAGTGTGCTGTCCAGTGATGGGTGCAGAAATACAGAACTGTTCATGCAAATGGTGGTCCTAAGCCATTGTAGCAGATTGTTTATATTAATTACAGTCCGAAGATGCTCAGAAACTTTATGAATCTTTAGACTGTTCATGTGAAACCATTCTCAGCTACACAGAGTGGTCTCCAATTAAAAAGACCATCCAGGCGTAGGGTTGAGAATGAATCAGACAGATTCGAAAAGAAGAAAGGGACAGGAATACTAGTCAACCTATTGGCTTTGTGGTGCGGTCATAGCAGTGTGGCAAGGATTTTTAGATTGTGGATTGGGGGTTAGAGTCAGTAATGTTATACCTTCTTCTATACCTTCTATGCTTCTTATCCGATTTTTCATCTGCCCAGTTTTGGTCCTCTATAGCCTCAGATTTTCATTCTTAGCTGACAGGACTGAAATTTCAGATTCTGCCCCAGGTTTGGGTGCTTTATGCATTCTGAGATGCTTTTATGCTCAACACACATGTATAGAGTGGTTATTATATTTATTTACCATGAACAATTAACACATCTTACCCATTCTGATGTTTGCTATAATTATTCACTATATCGTGGCTCTTGGCCTGTATTTGCATAGTGTCATGTATTGCACTGATTACTTCAGGAGTACAAGTGTTTCTATTAAAGTGGACAGTGAGTGTATAGTGTAGTTAGTGTAGCAATTCTAATGGAATTTCTATAAAGGAATCTTAAGGCTTATATATAATATATGTAACTGTGACTCTTTAGCTTGGCCTGTGGAGGGCACTGTGGTAGTTTTTGCTTTCTCTCTCTCTCTCTCTCTCTCTCTCTCTCTCTCTCTCTCTCTCTCTCTCTCTCTCTCTCTCTCTCTCTCTCTCTCTCTCTATCTTTATTTCTATCTCTCTCTCACACACTCTCTTCCCCTCCCTCCATTTTTAATCTGTGTCCAGGATGTTGTGTTTTCTTCACTTCATTAAGAAAAGCTTCTTTCATTGGAGAAACTAGTTAATAGGACTTCACAGGGGGTGCCTTTAACAAGTCTGTTTTTTTTTCCTTGTTCGAACTTGTTTTCCCTCTATATCCACCAGTTTTTTTCTCTCTTTTTTCATCATCCTTCCAGTGCTCATCTAATTGTGGGCAGGGCGTCAGGAAAAGAACAGTGACATGCAGAAATCCTCAGGGACTCTGTGACCCTGCTTCCCGTCCAACCCACCAGGAGCAATGCGAAGATTACTCTAAATGCTTTGAGTGGAAAACTGGAGACTGGTCCAAGGTACACACACACACACACACACACACACACACACACACACACACACACACACACACACATATACACACAATATGGCCAAATGCTTGTGGTTTACCATCACACCTTGACCATTTCCCCAAACTACTGCTACATATTTGAAAGCATTAATACTGGATTTTCTGGGTATAATGTATCAACTGAATACTACAGTATCTTACAAAAGTGAGTACATTTCACATCTCACATTTCATTACATTACATAGCACACACACACACACACACACACACACACACACACACACACACACACACACACACAAATATATATATATATATATGGGTACATATTTTTTGGTACAAATATCATCCAAATTTTAGGTACATATATAACTTGTATATCACATTATAATAACCAATTATTGTTTGGTGATTTTAAGTGTTTTGACAAAGATAAAGTAGCTACAATGTGTGGACTAGAAGCTTAAATCTTCACCACCACCTAAAACCCTATCAAGATTTTAAGTCATGTTTTCTTTTTTCAGTAATGCTTTGTAAAGCAAGGATCAAAATCCCAATTTACTCTGTCACTCAGAAGAGAATGAGTTTCGTTATAAGCCTAAATATTTTTTCTTCAAGTGAAGATATATATATGACAAAAGTATCATTATTAAATGATACTGTATTCATGATCCTCACAAATTATGGTATAGCAGCAGGTCCAATAAATTTCCCCTTATTTATGTATTATGTGTTGACCATTATCATACAGCCTTTAAGAGGTGGAGTGCTAATCTAAACGCTGAGCACATCAATAAGATAAAGCCTGATTGTTTTTGGTTATAGGATATAGTGATTTCAGTGGTAACAAAAAAATTGATCCCAGGCAGCCTGAGCTCTTCACAGACAAGCTCGGAAAGATGGGGCCAGTTTCCAGATTAGATTTGCTAAATTTGCATAAGGAGACCACGCACAGATGGGCATGTAGAGGGACTTTATGTACACTAGCTGTGCTTGCGTTCAGCTACACTGATTTGATCTGGAATAACTCTGCTTTTAACACGGGTTAATTGCTAAGGTAATACAGAAACACCTCGCCTCACATCGTTAATTCGTTCCAAGACTTATGGCATGAGTCGCGTAAATGCAGTCGCTAATACAATCAGTTGATAATCCAACATGTTTACTGTATTTTTTAGTAGATTTGTACATTTTAACTAATGATAATTTTAGATGTGGATGGGGGACGTTGATCTGTTGGAAAATTTGAGTTAGCTGTTACCTATACTGATACTATAGAACCATGGCAGTACCTAGTGGTGGAGGAAGTACATAAACCATGTACTTGAGTTCTTCATCTTCTTCTCTCGGCTTCTCCCATTAGGGGTCGCCACAGCGGATCATCCATCTCCAAACACCCCTGTCTCTACATCTGCCTTTTTCAAACCAATTACCTGCAGGTCTTCCCTCACCACATCCATAAACCTCCTCCTTGGTCTTTCTTTTTTCCTCCTTCCTGGCAGCTCCATCTTCAGCATTCTTCTACTGATATACCCCATGTCCCTCCTCTGCACATGTCCAAACCATCTCAATCTCGCCTCCCTCACCTTGTCTCCAAAATGTCCTACATGCGCTGTTGCTCTAATAAACTCATTTCTAATCCTGTCCATCCTCATCACACCCAACAAAAACCTCAACCTCCTCACAACAACCATGTACTTCAGTTAAAGTAGTAAACACATTGCTGCAGTAAAAGTGCTTTTACCTTTTAACTTTTACTTGAGTAACATTACAAAAGTATTTGCCTTCAAAACTATCCAAAGTACAATGATTAATTATGGCTATAATTTTCCCATTAACATTTTTGTCACAAGACTTGCTTAATCGACTCAGATTATGTGAAAAGACTCTAATAATACTTTTAGCACATCAATCTATTATTAGAATGTTATTAATGAGTCAAACACTGATTGCTATCTATTAAAATTATAATGAGCCCAAAACGTTCAAACTATAAACAAACAAATGCACAAATAAGGCTGCGGGTGTTGTGAAAAGTTAGAGTCAGGAGTTCCTTCCATCATTTATTCCTCTCAAAATTATGTTTTTATACATTCATAAATGTAAAGAAACAACTGATTTTTGTAGTTCAGTAAAAAGTACGATATCTGACTTTGAAATGTAGTGAAGCTGAAGTAAAATCTTCAATAAAATCCAAAAAAATCTCCAAATAGAAATACTTCATTAAATCACATTAACAAATTTCATTTACTTCGTTACTGTCCACCACTGGTGGCAACCAAAAGCACAAGCTATGGCAGCAACCAATTCACTATTTTCATGGTGTTTTATGACTTCATTTAATCTTAGCATATATTTTCCACATGCTTTTAATTATCTTCTAATGATATAGCATGATGCTTAGAAGCACCAACACTAGCAGTTAGAATTGTATTTTACACTCAAGAGAACAAATATTAAAATCAGAAATTCAATGCAAAACAATATACTATAAAATAACACAAACAGAGTTTAAATAAAGTGCTATGAACCATTGCCACCATGCTGGAACTATGGGTACCGAACATAATGCAATTATATTAATATTTTTCAGCATTATATATTTTATATAAATGATTTTTCAGCTTTATATATTTCAATACATTTAAATTATTTTTTTTTTTTTGTGATTTTCAGATTTATGAGTTTTTTTGCTGACCAATGCAAAGTTGCACAAACTGACATTAGTGGAATAAAATTTTTCCAAAAGAACAAAAGAACCACAAAAGTGAAAATGATGGAAATCGAAAAGGTGTATGTCGAGGTATCTGTATGTATATATATATATATATATATATATATATATATATATATATATATATATATATATATATATATATATATACACAGTGGAACCCGGTTATGTCGATGTCCTAGGGGGTTGCCAAAAAGCATCGAGGTAACCGATGATCGAGATAAACGAAAATCAAAATGGCGGCAGTATATTAACGTGCTTGAAATTTCTTTATGTACATGATGTGCGTTAATAAATGAGAATGTGCATGCACGTGTTTTTGGAGGGTTTTTTACACAACAGTGTTGCCGTGATTTGTTTGATGAAGGCATGCTAAAAAAATGTACATACATGTTTGTTAATTGTCAGGAAACCACCTGCCACTCCCGCTTCGGCGTGCCAGGTGTTTTCTCTGCCGCTTTCTCTGAAGCTCCCGGCTTCAATCGCGCACATCTGGTGCTCATTCAGCACTCATCACCACTCATCATTGGTTCACGGCGGTTGTTGTTATCGCTCATGCGTATCCCGGTAGGTGCCTTCCCAGCGGCACTCTCTCAACGGCTTCGATTTTCTTCCAAAAGCGCATCGCGGATTCCCCCGATCCCCCGATCGTTGTTAATTCTATGCTTTTGCTGCTCATCCCACGTTCCGCGCCGCTCCTACCAAGCGCCGCGCTCCTACCAAGCGCCGAAGCGCGGCTTTCGCCTCCCCTTCAGTATACAATACAACACCTGTAGCATCTGTAAGACTTGATTTTTCCGCCACTTTTGCAAGTTCTTCTGCGGCTGCACAGCGCCGATCGAGATAACTAACGTCGATCGACATAACCGATTAAAAAATGCTTAGACAAAGTGGGAATTTGGCGGTTCCACTTCAAAAACGTCGACTTAATAGGGTTGTCGAGTTAACCGAGGTCGAGATAAGTGGGTTCCACTGTATATATATACAGTGAGGAAAATAAGTATTTGAACACCCTGCTATTTTGCAAGTTCTCCCACTTAGAAATCATGGAGGGGTCTGAAATTGTCATCGTAGGTGCATGTCCACTGTGAGAGACATAATCTAAAAAAAAAATCCAGAAATCACAATATATGATTTTTTAACTATTTATTTGTATGATACAGCTGCAAATAAGTATTTGAACACCTGAGAAAGTCAATGTTAATATTTGGTACAGTAGCCTTTGTTTGCAATTACAGAAGTCAAATGTTTCCTGTAGTTTTTCACCAGGTTTGCACACACTGCAGGAGGGATTTTGGCCCACTCCTCCACACAGATCTTCTCTGGATCAGTCAGGTTTCTGGCCTGTCGCTGAGAAACACGGAGTTTGAGCCTGCTCCAAAAATTCTCTATTGGGTTTAGGTCTGGAGACTGGCTAGGCCACACCAGAACCTTGATATGCTTCTTACAGAGCCACTCCTTGGTTATCCTGGCTTTGTGCTTTGGGTCATTGTCATGTTGGAAGACCCAGCCTCGACCCATCTTCTATGCTCTAACTGAGTGAAGGAGTTTGTTCCCCAGAATCTCGCAATAGATGGCCCCGGTCATCCTCTCCTTAATACAGTGCAGTCGCCCTGTCCCATGTGCAGAAAAACACCCCCAAAGCATGATGCTACCACCCCCATGATTTACAGTAGGAATGGTGTTCTTGGGATGGTACTCATCATTCTTCTTCCTCCAAACACGTTTAGTGGAATTATGACCCAAAAGTTCTATTTTGGTCTCATCTGACCACATGACTTTCTCCCATGACTCCTCTGAATCATCCAAATGGTCATTGGCAAACTTAAGACATGCCTGGACATGTGCTGGTTTAAGCAGGGGAACCTTCCGTGCCATGCATGATTTCAAACCATGACGTCTTAGTGTATTACCAACAGTAACTTTGGAAATGGTGGTCCCAGCTCTTTTCAGGTCATTGACCAGCTCCTCCCGTGTAATTCTGGGCTGATTTCTCACCTTCTTTAGGATCATTGAGACCCCACGAGGTGAGATCTTGCATGGAGCCCCAGTACGAGGGAGATTGACAGTCATGTTTAGCTTCTTCCATTTTCTAATAATTGCTCCAACAGTGGACCTTTTTTCACCAAGCTGCTTGCCAATTTCCCCGTAGCCCTTTCCAGCCTTGTGGAGGTGTACAATTTTGTCTCTAGTGTCTTTGGACAGCTCTTTGGTATTGGCCATGTTAGTAGTTGGATTCCTACTGATTGTATGGGGTGGACAGGTGTCTTAATGCAGCTAACGACCTCAAACAGGTGCATCTAATTTAGGATAATAAATGTAGTGGAGGTGGACATTTTAAAGGCAGACTAACAGGTCTTTGAGGGTCAGAATTCTAGCTGATAGACAGGTGTTCAAATACTTATTTGCAGCTGTATCATACAAATAAATAGTTAAAAAATTATATATTGTGATTTCTGGATTTTTAGATTTTTTTTTATTTTTTAGATTATGTCTCTCACAGTGGACATGCACCTACGATGACAATTTCAGACCCCTCCATGATTTCTAAGTTGGAGAACTTGCAAAATAGCAGGGTGTTCAAATACTTATTTTCCTCACTGTATATATATATATATATATATATATATATATATATATATATATATATATATATATATATATATATATATATACAGTGAGGAAAATAAGTATTTGAACACCCTGCTATATACATATTTATTTATATACACACACATTATTCACAATATGATTCAATCCTATTTTTCTTCAGTTTTTTTTTTTTTTTTATCTTTTTGTCCTTTAGTACACACTGGCCTCAGGTCATTTTCAACAAAATTGTGTATATTCCTCTTGGGATGCCTTTCCCCTTATTATTCTGCTTGAGTGCTAAAGCAATACCACTCTGGATTTAGGTAAAATTACAAATGAAAAAAAAAAGACATTCACCTGTCTATTTCTGCAAACATGCTGAAGAGTGAATGTTAAAAAAGGCATTGTATAGATGCTTTCATGGGCTCTTATGTGTGAGCTTTCACATTCAGAATGATACGGGAGTGCCTTCTGTGAGAGTGATGCACATATTTTTTTAGCCAAGACATTCTCACCCACCTATATATGTTTTAAGAAACAACAGATTTTTGTAGTTGAGTAAAAAGTACAATATCTGACTTTGAAATGTAGTGAAGCTAAAGTAAAATCTTTAAAAAAAATTCAAATCCAATTTTTGGAGTTTTGTGTGACATCATGTCAAATTAGCTTTTTTTCCCCTCCCTTTTTTTGTTTTGTTCCAATACACACAAAGGGAATAAACATGTGTATAGCAAAACTTGTTTTAATGCAACAGTTTTTTGTGAGAAATACTTGATTTTCTGGAAAAATTTCAGGGGTGCCAACAATTTTGGCTATGACTGTATGACTTATGACATTATCTTAGAGGTTTTTCAGTATTTAATTAAATAATATTAATTCATATATTATACTAATGATTCAAAAGTCAGAGTTGAATTATGAAGTTGCTCAAATAGATTTTTATGCAAATTCCCTGTGAATAGTTTGATGCCTCCAGTGTTGCCTGATTTTTCTTAAGTAGTTTTTTTTTTTCAGTAACTTGGCATAGGCAAAACCCTTTGAATGTTAAAACTTGCCAGGGTGAGGAAGTATGGGGTTCAGTCAGTGTTTAAATTAATCTCAAAGGTGTACAATAGAGGTCAAAGCTATTCAAAATCTTCCACTTCAACCCAGGTAAAGCACATCTTCCTGGATCTGGCTTTGTGCACAGGGGCATTGTCATGCTGGAACAAGTTTAAGTCTGTAGTTCGAGGGAAAATATTCTTATATATCTTCTACAATTATGTGCCTTCAATTTTGTGGTAACAGTTTGGGAAAGAACCAAATAAGGTTTAAAAAGTCAGGTGTCCCAATATGTATGTTCTTTTTTTTTTTTTTATAAGGAAAATAATTGCTGTTATTTGTTAACTGAACAAGAAAATGTTATGATAGCATGAACAATAAACGGATAAGCTTCTGCTAGCTTTAAGTTCATTCATAACTTCATCTATCAAAATAATTTAGTCTTTGAAATATGCAGTGTCTCCAACTATGATGTCGTTCTGATATCTTCTGGGAGAACAAAAAAATGTATCTCAGGGGACCCAGTGAGGCAGCACCATTACGCACTGTGCCACTGGGACAATCTACAAAAGTGTCAAGATTTTGCTACCTGTTCTTGCATAGCAGAGGGAGTGTAATGTTGTAATGTAATGTTACTTGTGGAACACCAGAAGAAAGGTACATACACAGTGTGTTCTCTGCCCCATTGCCTCATGCAGTGTGTTAATTGATCGTCCATTTCTATTAAATAGGTTTTACTGTCCCTCTTAGCCAAATGAGTATATTCTACTTTAAATTGACAAAGGTTTGTGGACACATGACTATTAGATAAATGTTGAACATCCCATTCCACATTTGGTCTCCATTTGCTTTTAAAATAAGCCCCACTCTTCTGGTAAGATGTTCTAATTCAGCCACAGTGGTGTTAGTAAAGTCAGGTACTGATACAGGTTGAAGAGGCCAAGGGTGCAGTCAGCATTCCAATTCCTTCTAAAGGTCTTCAATAGGGTTGAGGTCAGAGCTCTATAGCAGGCCTCTCAAGATCTTCCACTCCATCCCAGCTAAACCATATCTTAATGGAGCTCGCTTTGTGCATAGGGGTATTGTCATGCTATAACAGATTTGAGTCTCCTAGTTCAAAGATATAGAGGAGATTTAATGGCTCTACCACATCTAAGGACATTGTACCTTCTACCACACAGCTGAACCTTCAACTTTATGGTGACAGTTTGAGCATATGAACTTAAGAAGAGTCAGGTGTCATAATATGTTTGTCCATATGGTGTATCTAGAATAAGTGGATCTTTTAAACCAGATAATATGATGAACAGTAGGTTTTTGCTGCAACTGTTCATCACTGCTAGCTTTTTTAGGTTTGTGTGCCAGTGTATATTTGTGAAGTTATTTTATAATTCAACATTTATATATATATTTTTTTATAAATGTAACCCTTCATTTATAACCCTTGGACATTTTCAATAAAAAGCAAACAATAAAGTAAGGTCAAGCCTGATGTCCCTGTCCATGATAAAGTTTTCAGACATTTCTTCACCCTCTGCCTTTAACACAGCAGTTTAATATAATCTTTTATGAGCAAGGTTTAGGACTAAAGGCCAACAGGACCCTTGGGTTTGTCCTGCCTGTGGTTAACAGCTATACTTTACAAACACAGCTCAGAGTGAAGAAACCTGGAGGATTATGTTCCCTCAGCGCCCTGAGCACTAGTGCATGGTTCACTTTTCATTCTGCAGATCGAGGAGGTGCAGTGAAGAAGTGGTGATCTTTGGCAAGGTCGTGTGGAACAGGCCTTCGATTTCACCTTAGCAGCAAGGCTGTGGTTTCAGTTCAAGGAGGCTGCAGGAGATTTAGTTCACACGAAGAAATGTTTGTTGTATGGGGATAAGGAAATGAAAAGTCATACATATATCAGTTTAGCAATCAAGTAGATGCATCAGTCTAATCCTAAGGATGCGTTTAATTTTTCAAATATCTATTGGAAAGCAGGAGACTTTCTTTTGTCATTAGATGTTGACAGATTAGTTGCTGGAACTATTGACTATTGGCAAAAAATCCATACAGATTTCTGGCTACTGGTCTGCTGTCATTACAAGAGCGGCCTCTAGAGGCGAATCACTGATGCCACATACTGTTTGTTTTTACATGTGAGACTGTATGCTGCACGGAGAGCGATATATTATATGTATTATCTATAATTTATCAGTTATATAATGATATTTATTAATTAATATATTCAGATTATTTCATTTAGCAATTGTTTATGATTCAGTACTTTTTAAATTGTATTTTACATTTACATTTACAAACTATGTCTAGTGTTTGTATGTGCATTTTAAAAACTATCGATTGATTAGTCATTTAATGGCAAGTACGATCCAACCTAGCTAACAGTATCGGTAAAATCCAGCATCCAAAGTTTTACTCACTTTCTCTTTTTTGAAATAGTGATTATATTTGTGGACAGTTGTAAATGACAGTATTCCACAAACTATCTTAATATACCGTAGCAGATTATACTTATCTCATGTTAAGACTTAAGGTTAATACACTAGTCTGAATGACTTGGTGTGATTTTGCTCACTATGTGGCATATTGCAGTCATTCAAACTGAGCCATGAATTATCTTTCCTACTTGGATGATTCAGTATTTTTTTTTCTGGAATGCCATATTTGCCCAATTATGTGAAACACATTGTGAGTGCTGGCAACAGATAAAAAAATTATATGCTACATTTGTCAACTGGATGGGAGGTTGAAATTGGTTCAATTCTGCCAGCACAATTATATCACACCAAACAGACTCCTTGTGTCACCTTCCCAATCAGTGCACTGTATACAACAGCAGTGAGCAATTAAATCTGTTTATGGGTCTGTGTATTTAAGTGCTGTTTATTGGGAAAACATGATAAAGTAGATGTGATAGGGTCTTCCTAGATAACCAATTATTTGACAGGATTTAAACAAGGAACATAATAATTTTACTATTACCACAGTACTTTCAAAATCAATTGCAACAAGCCTGGTAACATTTTGTTATGAAATTGTGTGTCATTGTCGATTTGGAGGGAGCAGAGAATGCACACTACACCAATTCAATTCATTTTTTAATCGCATAGTTTGATATTATTACAAAGCAGCTTTACTAAAATCAAGTTTCGGTATAAGTTTTGATGCCTAATGAGCAGGCAAGAGGCAACAGCACTAAAGAAAAAAGTTCCAGGGATAAGCAACAAATAAGCATAAAGCTGATTACAAAAATTCATTTATAAATAAAAATCATTTGTATTAATTTGTATTTATCTGTATAAATGTATCTGTAATGAGCAATCCAGGGGCAATAGTGGCAGGGACAAACTTTAAAATGGTATCAGGAAGAAATGTTGAGAAGGGAACGTACTCAAAAGGGATCCGATTCTCATCTGGACAAAACCAGATATTTATTAATTATAGTTTTATTTTTGTTGAAGTTGTTGTTATAGTTTTGTCATTGTTGTAATTGTAGTCCATATGCCATTCTAACCAGTGTTGGACATTAACAAAGTAAATGTAATTCATTACTGTACTTAAATAGCTTTTCACATATCTATATTTCCATTTGGGGAGACTTTTACTTTAATTTCACTAAATTTCAAATATTTAACTTTTTACTCAAATACATTTTGTCAATTCACTGGTTTCTTTTTATTTATGAGCAGATAAAAACGTAATTTTTCAAACACGCAGCGAGCCACCAATCAGGGTAAAGCGTGCACTCTTTGTTTTGATTGCCGCTTGGTGGAATCTACTTATCACGAATATTTAATATATTAATTGCATATAAGTCTTTATGTGCTCCTCTCCATATTTCAGACCCAGATGGGTAGTCTGGCTTTCCATCTGAATGTACAAATCAAACTGTTTGGTGTTTGAAACTAAATTTTTCAGTTATGTACTGCTGTTATATTCTGCTTCACTTTGATAAATGTAAAAAGCGGTGTTTGGACATAGTCATAATTGGGTCTGCAAATAGTTTTAAATCTGATCGACACAATATATTAAGCTTCGGTTCTGGGTCCCTTTGTTCCTAACAATTTCAGCTCATGAATAAATTCAGTTTAATCAATGGGCTTTTAACATTTTTATAGTCTTCACTATGTTTGTTTCAACTCTCTAAGGTCACAGGGTGTGATTCTGATGGATGGGGGAATGGACATTTAATTGACGAAATTAATTAGCCTGCAGTTTAAGGTCCTCAGTGAATTTTTAATGCGTTTGCACAAAAGCCAGCAAACCCTACTGGATCAAAATTTACTCGCCTTATTATGCTTTAATTGCTCATCATTGTTGAGACCTGCCAAGATTTAAGATTAATGGAATCTGTTGCATGTTTGTGGATGTGCATGTTTATTAGAATGTACTGGAACACGCTGAATGCGTTTAGCTAATATGTTGTCTTTAAATAAACCCATATTGGGGAACTGGATGAGAGAGAGAAGCACAATCATTTTGACATTTCGAGTCTTTCAGAGAAAGTTCAAGGAGTCATTGTTCAAGTGTCATTAAATAGTAACCGAACAGCAAAGACAGTTTACATTTGATCGAAAAATCACACACATACTTTGATTATTGCCAAGAATATGTATACAATTAATAGCCAAAAGTGTGTGAATGCCTGAACATAACACTCATGGGCCTTCTCCAAACTATTGCGATAAAGCTGGAAGCACATAATTGTCTAAATATTTCACTTCAACTAAGGAACCCAAACCTGTTCCAGCAAAACAATGGTCTTGTATACAAGTGAGCCTTGAACCATAAAGCCTTGGTTTGCCAGAGTTGGTTTGATGCTGGAAGATCTTAAGTGGCCTGAATAAAATCCTGGCCTCAACTCCACTGCATGCCTTTAACATGAACTGCAACTGCATTTTAGGCTTTCCTGTCCAACATCAGTGCCTGACCTCATTACTGCTCTTGTAGCTGAATAAATACAAATCTTTATAGCCATGCTTCAAAATCTGAACGCCTTCCCAGAACAGCGGTGGTTATTATGAAAGCAAAAGAGGAATGAGGAATATATAGAATGAGATGGTGAAAATTGGACAAATTTTGACTATGTATTGTAGTCAGAGTTCATGATGTCTGATAGCTGTTTGTAGGTTGTATGGTATAGGGGTCTTTCTACTGTATGCAAACTTTCTGGCTACATTTCTAGCTTCCAGTGATGTGAACCGTTACATGGCTGTTAATATCCAGCTCCTGGTGGAAAAGACAAGATTTCATAACATGATGCAGTATTTGCATTACTAGATAGATACCTGAAAAGCATGAAAAAAATAATGGAAAAATACAAGCACCATATTGTACTTGCTTGCAGTTTCAGGTCTCAAATATTCTGCTGTGTTTTGGAAGCTTATGTATGTATATCCTAAAGCTGTCACTGCACATCTCATATGGTAGTTCTGAAACCTTTCATAAATTATCAGTTCACAAGCAACAGCTTACACAGGGAGTATAGCTACAATTTTGCAATTGTTTATATAATGTGTAATTGTTTTCATAAGGAGATGTTTATTTAGCATTTATGAAAGGAGGCTCCAGTTTCTGTATGTTATAAATGTCAGAGGTCAATCTGTAATTTTAAGTTTTCTTTCACAGTACAGTCTTCACAATGAAGTGCTCTGCGTGTCTCTCACTAACATGACATGTTAATTGGAATAATTACAGTCCTAGGAATGAAATGGTCATAACCCCCCCTCCACACACACACACACACACACACACACACATACACACACACACACACACACACACACACACACACACACACACACACACACACACACACACACACCACACACTCTCACATAATTCAGCTTTCATACCATATTAAATTAGGTATATAATTGTAACCAGGGAAATTAATTCTGCCAAATAAACAATACTTGTGACAACTCACATTTGTAAGCATATTCAAACAATCATGTATTGTTTTCTTGTTCAGTCATCAGAATTTTGAGAGTTTTTTAATTCTACAAGTCTTCACATGTGATCAAGATACAGTCCATTGAAACAAAGATCTGAACAATGAATTGTAAGCCATGGATTGAACGTGTTGCATAAAGCATCTAGCTTCCTAACACTGTTTAGTTAGTAACCTATCATTTCATTTCAGTGCTCATCATCCTGTGGAAAGGGGCTTCAGTCCCGTGTGGTCCAGTGCATGCACAGAGTGACTGGTCGTCATGGGAGTGACTGTCCCAAAGTTCTTAAGCCACCAGCATACAGGCAATGCCATCAGGGGGCTTGCAATGAAAAAGTTAATGTCAACACCATAACTTCACCGAGACTGGGTAAGAAAACCACTTACTACACTGTAGTTACAGTTCTGAAAAACAGATTCCTTAACCCATTTCTGACACATTTTAGATTTTAAGGTCTCTGGCTGATTTCAGATAATCTGTCATCTTGTCAGACAGATAACAGCTCAAAAATCAAAACATACATGAACATTGTTCAGGGTTTAGCTTAGCTGATTACTGGAAGATAAATACTTTAAAATTCCATTTAATGTTGAAAAAAACGCTAATAAAAATACATTGAAGGTCATTCACTAAGATGTTTTCCTCAGACTATAGAAATAAATGGGAGAGAGTGAGTGAGGAGAAAGACGTAGGCTTAAAGAAATGCTCTAACAAACCTAATGGGAATGAAAATGTTTCTTTCTGAGTTGCAGCACTTTATACATCTATAATCCTTATTTCAACAACCTTAAACATTTTTTAACAAAGGGTACGATTGTTGATCTGAAGCTTTTTGATCTCGAGGCATCTCGAGTGGTTAGATTTTGTAACAGGTTCCTGTTAACTGTGCTTTGTTGAGATTCCCAGAACATGAAAATCTTCAGGAAAGCAGAGTTTACATTGTCAGTGTTCTCAGTAAAATAAGCGTTAATTTTTTTTGGAGAGCTTGAGAGTGAGAGAGAGAGAGCGAGAGAGAGAAAGAGATAGATAAATAGAAAAAGATATGGGGGAATGATTGTTTATCTGCACTGTAATGTTTAAAACTAACAGAAAAAGAAACTTGCCTTGTGAACATTCCACAAAATCTAGCTATAGACTATTAAGGTATGATGTTGTGTTCATTAATCAATTTAACATCACACATTTTATAGAAACAAATAACACACCTTAAATATATAGAGTTAACAGGAATAATATAATGTTTATAATAATTAATAGTAATATAATTTTTCTGTTCTTGTCCTTGTCCTTGTCTTGTTCATGTATTCTGTCCAACAGCGGCACTGACATATAAATGCACAGGAGATCAGTGGACGGTGTACTGCAGGGTGATTCGGGAAAAGAATCTGTGCCAGGACATGCGCTGGTACCAACGCTGCTGCCAAACTTGCAGAGACTTTTACGCCAACACAATGTCCCGCGAAAGTTAATGAGCCCAGCACTTCTTACCACGTAGCAGCTTTTTTATGTCATTTTTTTGTACTGTCATAAATGACACTGTGTATATTGTTATTAAAGATTATAGGATTTTCTGCAGTAACCGGTAAATTGATGCACATGTCCGATCAAGTAGGATGTCGAAACGTTTAAGGTTTTGACTTAAAAATGGTGCAAAAGGTCTATGACCTTTTTCTTTTTTTCTTTAGTTTTTTATTGTTTTGCTGTAAACCAAAGTTCAGAACATAGGAGGCCATTGGAGATGACTTCTTCAGCATAGCAGCTTGGCTGTTGTACAGTAAGCTGACCATTTAGGAAACTATTGGGTATAGGTTGCTTTCTAAAAGCCACTGGTTGGCCAGTAATACCAGAACTGAGCAATGGGACATTATTGTAATTTTCATATCTTATTCACATATTAGTTCTCTTATTTTCTTATATTCCTTCCAGATTTCTTAGAGAGGTCCATTAAGTGCCTTAACAAGATTGTTCCGAATTACATTTTTATGGGGCCAGTTGCACCCTATAGGCTATGACACAAGCCATAGTTGTCATATATTAGATCATCTGTAAAAGCTAAATAGGTCATAGCAAAGACTGATTTTAAGAGAGGACTTTTGCCAACTGAATGTATACCTGAGAGCAACTAATACTGGCTTGATTTGTGCACATCCTTTTATAAAGATACTAAGCAAACTTACTGATGCTACACACTTACAGAGCTAGTAACATCTAAAGACTTTACCCCTTTTTATAGCAATATGACAGATGCCTGAAAACTACACATTCTTGTTTTTTCAGAGAAAACATCGGGCTAAATATCAATAAAAATTCACCAGGCAGTTCACTGAAGGAGAAAGTAGTGAAAGTAAAAGATATGCTCTTTCTTAATTGCAGTGATCACTTACAACCCTAATTCCAAAAAAAGTTGCCACATTGTGTAAAATCTGTACAAAAACAGAATGCAATGATTTGCAAATCTCTTAAAAAAAAAAAAATATATATATATATATATATATATATATATATATATATATATATATATATATATATATATATATATATATATATATACACAGTACACACCAAAAGTTTGGACACACCTTCTCATTCAAAGAGTTTTCTTTATTTTCATGACTATGAAAATTGTAGAGTCACACTGAAGGCATCAAAACTATGAATTAACACATGTGGAATTATATACATAACAAAAAAGTGTGAAACAACTAAAATATGTCATATTGTAGGTTCTTCAAAGTAGCCACCTTTTGCTTAGATTACTGCTTTGCACACTCTTGGCATTCTCTTGATGCCTACTTTGAAGAACCTACAATATGACATATTTTCAGTTCACTTTTTTATGTATATAATTCCACATGTGTTAATTCATAGTTTTGATGCCTTTAGTGTGAATCTACAATTTTCATAGTCATGAAAATAAAGAAAACTCTTTGAATGAGAAGGTGTGTCCAAACTTTTGGTCTGTACTGTATATATATATATATATATATATAAACTTTTGGTCTGTACTGTGTATATATATATATATATATATATATATATATATATATATATATATATATATATATATATATTCACAATAAAACTAATAAAAAAATGACAAATGTTACAACTGAGAAAACATGAGAAAAATATTATGTAATTTTAAATTTTATGGCTGCAGCAGGTCTCAAAAAAGTTCGGACAGGGAAATGTTTACCATGCAGCATCACGTCTTCTGTCCGTATACTAATTGGAAACTGAGAAGATAAGTTACTGAAGTTTTGGGAGAGGAATGTTGTCCCATATGTGTCTGATACTGGATTCTAGAACTTAACACTTCTGGGTGTCCTTTGTTGCATTTTTTTGTTTTATGATGCGCAAAATGTTTTCAAAATGTGAAAGGTCTAGGGTGCAGCCAGGCCAGTTCAGCTCTCTTTATTTTTTCTTAAAATGGTACATTTCCTCAGTTTAAACATATGATTTGTTTTCTATGTTCTATTGTGAAAAATGGGTTTATGAGATACATTCAGTTTTTTATTTACATTTTACACAGTGTATCAACTTTTTTGGAATTGGGGTTGTATTTTTTTGTACCAGACTTATCTAGGTGGTGCTTGACTTCTTTTTTTAAGGTAGCGAATCACACCAGAGCTTTTCATCTTTGATGTTTGCCACACATATCCACCAATTTACTCTTTTTAATGGTTCAATTCTGTTCTTTCTTTTGGCACATAAATATACACAGGATACACCAATCTTGGACTGCCAGATTTCACATGCACTGTTTGCATCACCAAAAAACAAAGTTCAGCCAAGACATATCATAGCTGGAACTCTAAATAGGTCAGGACATGAGAGGTTTTTTGAAACATTGCTAGGTTTGGACTTATATAAAAAAATATATATATATTTTTTTTATAGACCAGAGTTTCCCAACCCTGGTCCTGGTGTACCCACTGTCCTGTACATGAGCTTATTAATAGCTTTTCCTGATGTGAAGCGGGTGTGCTAGAACAATTACATGTGCAGGACATGGTGTTCTTCAGGACCAGGGTTAGGAGCCTGAGATAATACCAAAAAATTCAGGTAAGCAAGAGCAAAAGTGCAAATTTGCTGTTTCTCATTAGCATGTAGGATGCACTACAGCAAAAAATGCTATCGTGACATACTTGATATAGTAAGTGTAAGACGTTAAATGAATAAGATCAATCTAATGACTAGGCCAATTCTTCAACCTCCTTTTTTTTCTAATTCTTTTATTGTCAGCACAATTGGCTAAACACCCTGTTTGACTTTTTTGTTTCCATGACTATGGAATTAATACAGATTTATTTAACTATACTCGTACCTTTTTTTTTTTTTTTTTTTTTCTTCAATTTATGGGTTTGTCACCCTAAAACATCAATTTTAACCTAGTTTGCTTTTGTGTTTCATTGTTTCAGAGTTTTTGTACTGTTTATGTTAGATTTTTTTTCAATACGAATCTTGCACATTTGTTTACATATGTAAGAAGAGTGGGTGTTTAACTAACATACAGATTCATCATAATTCTAGGACTCATGCTCAAAACAAGGTGTTATTTTATTTGCAATCGAAATTATGAGGTCATAATTGTTCGACTATAAAACGACCTGAATCGAGAACTCTAGATGATGCCATCACTAGCTGTTTATAGGCTCACATTTAGATTAATTACTTTGGATTACAGGTGTGAAATGTGAACTTTTCTGGTTTTAACACTACACAAAGTCCCTATGTGAGCATGTTTGTGTGTGTGTGTGTGTGTGTGTGTGTGTGTGTGTGTGTGTGTGTGTGTGTGTGTGTGTGTGTGTGTGTACGCATTTTATCTTGGTCCCTGTTTTCTCAGGCAGTGCAGGGTTCATTTGGTGCTAGACAAATTTCACTACTGTGGAATTCAACCTGTTTTCGTCCTGTTTTTCTCATGATTGTTCTTCCATATGTAATTTTTTTTTTACCTGTATGTTTGTGATGTTTATTTAATACTAAAATGTAGCTACCTTATTATTTTAAAGATTTTCAGCCTATTGGTGCAAATTGCTTTATTTACTGCTATGGGGCAGATCCGTATATATATTCCAGTACTGTATGTCTTTAGTTGCACATGATTGGTACATACTCTGCATTTTTTATTTTAATGGTGCTAATTTGAGTAAAACTGTTTTAATGGTTATAAAAAAAATAAATAAAATCTTATAACACCCGGAACTGGTTTCTTTTTGTTTTGCATTTCTTAAATGTAAATGGTGCAAGAAAAGTCCTGAAACAATATTGTTATTGGAAAACATCAAACAGAAAGAAAGAAAGAAAGAAAGAAAGAAAGAAAGAAAGAAAGAAAGAAAGAAAGAAAGAAAGAAAGAAAGAAAGAAAGAAAGAAAGAAAGAAAGAAAGAAAGAAAGAAAGAAAGAAAGAAAGAAAGAAAGAAAGAAATAGTACACACAGCAAAATAATATCTTTGCATATCCCAGTGATTTTAGGAGCTGGTGCCAGAGTGCAGGGTCAGCCATGATACAGCAACAATGAAGCACCAAGGGTTAAGGGCTTTGCTCAGAGGCAACAGGAGTGGCAGCTTGGCAATACCAGGTTTTGAACCCCAGACCTTACGATCAGTAACCCAAAACCACTGAGTTAACATCTATAAGCTATAGGTCTAATTGGGAAATAGTTCTCCACATGTCATTCATGACATGTTTGTTCTTCAATATTTCAATACTGGTGCTGCAAGGACTTGCTGATATAGTCTACAACACTATAACTTGCTATAATCTTTTTTAAAAGCTTGTGTAGCTGAATATTGTACTGTTACATTACATGCAAAACAACCTTTTACAATCAGAATCACTTTACTCTTGGTGTAATTTACTATCATGCCACACTTCACACTGCCACAATTCCAGTACCAATGTTCAGAATTGAATTTGTGAAAGTAAACCCAGATATTCTATAAGAAATGCTACCTAACAAAGTGTCCTTGCAAGATAAAATGATGGATAGTGAAAAACACAATTATAATGCTAAATTATTATTGTAATGATACAGGTCTTTTGCAACATACCCCCTTCACCTTTCCATAAATTGATCATGTAAATTTTGCCCATTCTTGTCTGTAAACTTCTCATTTCAAGTCAGATTAAGGTTTGGGCATTGTCAGGGGCATGCTAACACTTTTTTGTTCTTAAATCACATTATGATAAGGGAAAATGTCCTTTTGGAAGGTCAACCTTTGCCCCATGTTTCTTCTATTTGTACCTGCCTTTTTCTTCATCCATCTTGCCCTCAACTCTGACCAGTTTTATGAGTTGCTGCTGATGAAAAGTGTTCTCAGAGTACTCTGTGCTGTTTGGTTTCCCTCAAACTCGGTGTACAAAGTTAACTATTGATCTTAAAAGACCTGAGAAATGTTTCCAAATTTGCTGAGTCTCACCAAACTAGAAAATGGCTCTCTACTTGCCACAAGAAGAGTCTGGACTATAATTGTCATGTGAAAAGCTTTTTCTATTTTAGCTGGGTTTTTTAGCTCCTTTAGAGTTATTTTTAGCCTCTTGGTTGCTTCTTTGTTTAATAGCTTTCTTACCTGGTCATTGAACTTTGACGGATAGCTACCTCTAGGCAGAGTTGTGCTTATGCCATATTCTTTCCGCTTTTATTAATGGATTAAATGGTGCTCAATGGAATATATATATATATATATATATATATATATATATATATATATATATATATATATATATATATGTGTGTGTGTGTGTGTGTGTGTGTGTGTGTGTGTGTGTGTGTGTGTGTGTGTGTGTGTGTGTGTTTGTGTGTGTGTGTGTGTGTGTGTGTGTGTGTGTGTGTGTGTGTGTGTGTATACACATATTTCCTGAACTTTCTGTTGTTTGTTTAGGTATGTTCTCAGAGGTTTTTCAGGAACAAGGTATATTTACACTGAGATCATGTAATACTTCATTTACACACAGGTGCACTCCATTGAATTATGTGACTGGTGAACGTGCTGAGAAATTTCACTGCACATCGAAAACTTTTCAATCTTTTTTTATTCGTTTTATAGTTAACAGTTTTACAAACTACATTAATCATTTTGAAAAATATTTTGAATACATGAAGTATAATCAAAATTAAGCACATTTTCCAAGTTCAGGGTTGTAGCACTACAAAATGTGGAAAGGTTCAAGGAGGGTGAATACTTGAGCAAACCTCTGCACTTTTCTTGTGCTTGCTACTTATTATTGAAAGCATTTGTTTTGTTTTAAATCATTTGTTTTGCTTTCTAATAGCCAATTCCTTTTTGTTTATTAAGCACAATTCCCCACTCCTTCCAGCTACATTAGGATTCTCTAGCACTGCATCTGCTGTCTTTATTTCTCCCAAGATTAGTCCTCTCCAAACAATCTTACAATCTATATTATTTATTTAGCTAATTTGAATCTACTGGCTGAATGTTGAAGGCGAGTGATAACTGTAAATACTGAGCTAAAATAAACCCATAACTTAAGCTAGTTGGCATGCTCACAATCCACCATGTAATATCTGATTTACAATAATAAATAAATTGTTGACTTGATCTATTAAAATTAGTTTAAAAAGCAGAAGAAAACACGTGCTGTTTATTAATAAAGTTATTTTCAATAGCTGTACACAGCCATTGTCCTTACCGCATCACCGATCAGGCATTACATTATGATGGGCATGGGCACCCTGACTAGCCTGTGGCTACACAGCCCCATAGGCAACAGACTGTGATGCACTGTGTATTCTGACAGCATTCTATCAGAATCAGCATTCATGTCTTTAGCAATTTGAGCTACAGGAGCTTATCTGTTGTATTGGGTCAGCCCTTGATTCCCACGTGCATCAATGATCCTTGGCCGGCCATTACCCTGTCACCAGTTCACCACTGTTCCTTCCTTGGACCACTTTTGATAGATACTGACCACTGCAGACCGGGAACATCCCCCAAAAGTTGCAGTTTTGGAGATGCTCTGACCCAGTCGTCTAGCCAACACAATTTGGCCCTTGTCAAAATTTTGCCCATTTTTCGTGCTTTTAACAAATTATTTTCGAGGACAAAATGTTCACTTTGTCTCTTATATATCCCACCCTCTAACATGTGACATGAGGAAGAGATAATCAGTGTTATTCACTTCACATATCAGTGGTCGTAACGTGCCTGATTAGTGTAGAGGTCTATTTGTAAATCAAGTCAAGTCAAGTTTATTTGTATAGCGCTTTTCACAACAGACATTGTCTCAAAGCAGCTTTACAGAAATCAACAGTCAAGGTGAATGGTGTGCATTTATCCCTGATGAGCAAGCCATGGCGACTGTGGCAAGGAAAAACTCCCTTAGATGCTATGAATAAGAAACCTTGAGAGGAACCAGACTCAAAAGGGGAACCCATCCTCCTTTGGGTGACATCAAGAGTTTGATCATAGATAAGGAATAAGGAAATAAATAAGGAATATCCCAAATGTATAATATTTATTATGGTGCAAAATGACACTACAATTATTATTAATAATATATTCTTTTTTAAATATATTATTCAGTAACTACTATTAATTACTCACTAACTATAATGAAAATAGAAAAGCTATGTATACACACTGCAAACCCCTCTTTCCTTTCCCATTTTTCCCCTTCTTTGCCCTTTCCTTCTGCAAACCATTAAATTAACAATTTTAAATGAGAGGTTTCCCTTCTCATAAACACCGCATGCAAACAGTTTATAAGTCATGAGGCTATGTTCCTCTTGATTACCTACAAAATGTTTTGTATTTCATAACATCTTCAGACCTAATTGTGCAGAGCAACCCAGATTAGAGGCATGGTTCGTTTGGTATAAAATGCAATCAAATGCACCGGAAAATATTTAATAAGGTAAAGTGTTGCTGCTACAGTTACATTATTACTGGCGCGAAGGATCAACGCGTTTCCACAGTTTATATTTGTATTCTGTTCATTTCTCCTTTCATGCTCAGTGGTGCTTTTTCACCATGGCATTGAGAACACATAGCTCCTTATGCAAAGCAGCAAGCATGATTTATGACAAATGGCCATCTGGCTCTTCCTCTACCATGGTCAGCAGAGCAAATTTGGGATGACACTGAAGGACTTCACGGGAGGAAATTTTCACCTTCAGGTGCCTGGCTTATGTATAATGCATAAAGTTTGTGGTTGCTGATACACACTTATTTTCCATGTTTTTCCCACTCTGCACCCTACTGACATTAGTGTTGAAGAATGTGACGGACACCATTTCCTAAAAAACAGAATTCATTTGGTTTGTTTGATGTAGGTATATTACATTTCAGGGCCACAAATCTCCTGATTGCAATAAACCACATCTGAGCGCTTATTCTTTTAAGACTGAACCTCAGTTCACCATTCATCCATTCATGCTGTTCTGCCATCCATGATATTAATTATAGATTAAATATAAAATTTAATATGCATAAGAAGAGCTAGAGATGTGATAAATGAGTGAGCGTGTGATGCTCGATCTTTCCTAGCAAGACAAACATGCCGGTTTATTACCTCTTACAAATGAGGTAATGTCTAACAAATAAGACTTTTTTCAAGCTCATATATAAGCTTAATTGAAATGTTCCACTCAAAAAGCATTAGGTATCTTACACACAATGCCTTGCATTAGTCTCCTTCATCTGTTAATTAGCATCATAAGCCTGCTCAGACTGTGTTACACATTATTGTCGCTTTTTCAATCCCTGACACCCTTTCACATAGTCAATACTGGTGCTTATGGGGGAAAAAAGCTTCTATTCAATTTAGATTTATTTGTATAAGGCTTTTAACAATTGACATTGTCCCCAACAGCTTTACATAGATAAATACGTTATACAATTTGAATTGATAAGTTTAGTCCCTGTAGGTTTATCCCTTATGAGCAAGCCAGTGGCAAGAAAAAAAAACACCTGAGATGGAATGAGGATGAAACCTTAAGAGGAACCAGACTCAAAATGGAACCAATCCTCATTTGGGTGGCACCTAATGTCCATTTATTATACTTACAATTGTTAATGTGTGCAGTTCAGTAATGGACACTTGCAGAAACTGCAGACAATGCAGAACTGTTCATGCAAAAATGTAAGCCATTGTAGCAGACTGTTTATATTAATTACAGTTAATTAAAATTATTTAACCATCAAGTGTTTCTAATTGTAGCTGAATGTTTCCCATGTTTATCATTTTTACAGCATCAAATAATAAGGTTCCAGTAAACCTGACCTGAGGTCAGTATTTAATGAAATTTTAGTAAACCTCACCTAGTTCCCATTGGCATCTTTACTTTCTGCAAAGCCTGTGAAAAGCTCAGCTTACACCCTCATCATCATCAAATTTTATAGAAGGACTATTGAGAGCATCCCAAGAAGCTGTTTTACAGCTGGGAAGATCATCTGGGTCTTTCGGGTGTCTATCACAGACTTTTTCACCGCACACTGTATCCACAAAAACAACTAGTCCTTTTAAAACCATTTGCTGTCTGACAAAAATTATCAAAGCATATGGGTACTCATGATCGAACTTTTCATTTACAACAGCAGATAACATTTACTTATTTCAACCAGTTAATAAACTTAATTAAAAGCTATAAAAATATACAAACATTCTTCAGATTCAAAATTGCCTATTGAAAGAACTCTCCTCTCAATGAAAGAAAGACTGAAGATTATGGCCTACTGCAAAAAAAGCACAATCGCCTTTAGTTACATAATGGCAACAAGGAACTTTCAAAGGAAGCTATTCAGGAGAGTCTATTCATAAAGAATTGTCGGGTGCTGCAAAACACTTTGCTTATGCTAATTATTTTTATATAGTAAAGAATAGCACATCATCTTTAATCTGTTTTATCTGTATACTAATGTTTAATGTTGAATTTAATATTTTTACACAATTAACCTTGTAACAGCTGTAAAAGGCCTGCATTTCCCCTTGAAGATTAACAAAGTCTGTCCCTCCATCCATCTATCCATCCATCCATCCATCCATCCATCCATCCATCCATCCATCCATCCATCCATCCATCTATTCATCTATCCACTAATCCATCTTTTCACTAGACTCTCACATTTCTCTCTTTTAGCTGAAATTGAAACCTCAGTTACGAAGTACAGACACAGGGAACTCAAATCAAAATGCTAAAAAACATCTCATTCAGGTACAAGAGCATAGTGAAATCTGGTACTGATGATGCGAAAATAAATCTGGGGAACGTTCAAAGACCATGTTAAATTCAACGGTGTTAACAGGGTTTGAAGTCACGCAAGTCACTTGAATTCTTACACACCAATTTAGTCAAACCATGACTTCATCCAGCTTTTTTTGTTCACAGGGGCATTGTTATGCAAATCTGAAAGAAAATCTTAATGTTACAACATATAAAGATATTCTAGAAACATTCTAGAAGCGTTCAACTTTGTGGCAACACTTTGGGAAACACATTTGGGTGTAGTAGTTATATGTGCACATATTTCTGTTCAAATAATGTATTTAATCATCTTCTTTTAACTGTTAATATTTCCCCACCCAGTGTTACAGCTTGATCAATCCTTATGCAATGATCAGCCTAATTCAGCCATTTTTTTTGGATTTAAATACAATAGCAAGTGTGAAGCCATCCTTATCTCCTCAATTTCACCCATGTAGCACCATACAAATTTGCTTTTGTCCTTCTGTGAATGGAGTGTCAGGAGGAGAATGATAATCTTCTATGAGATTGCGGGGTGACATTTACGCAACATAGATCCTTGTTAAGATTTTATAGTATTTTATTACATGCTGAACACAAAGAGATGGCTTGAACCTATGAATTTCTAACGAGGAAAATGTCACCCTTTGCTTTGTAGACAGTAAATTACAGGTCACAGAGAACCTCAAACGTTTTCATCCGTGATAATAGCTGCAGACTCTTAGCTTCAGATTTGATTAGCAATTTGCTGCTGATTTGGTAGTAAGTTGTTGTAGTACATTCTTCCCATATACACAACCTAAACAGAACCAAAAATACAAGATTGTAAGAACACCAGCTACTTTAATAAAAAAAAAATAAATGTGGCAGCCATGGAAAATCTTTCATATTGTTTTAAAAATGTCCTCACTTCCTGAAGTGAAATTAGTCTCATACTTATACTTAACTACTAATTTTTTGTCAACGTTTCTGACATTTTTTTAGGAAGACTGCCTGTTTTGCTGCATTTACTGTGAGTTACTGGCTCCTTAGCTAGATCTGCTGGATGACAGCTGAGGCAAAATTACCATATGGCTTTAGTCAAAAATATATTAAGGTTTTCTTGTAGTAGAAATTAAAGTATTTAGCCCATTAAAAGATACCCAAAAAATACTTTCTGGATTATGTCAAGGGGCTACACTTCCAGCTCAATAGTTAATGCTCTGGGTTTCTGTTTAGAAAGTTTGGGGTTCAAGCCAACACCACCAAGGGGGCTGTTCGATGGCTGATGCTGCAACTCTTCCCCTACATAGCCTCTAACAAGCTCAAAGTAATCAAAAATCACAGAACTTTTGGTTTCACATCCGTGGTCATTAAGTCGTTTGAAAGACTGGTTTCGGCCCAACTGAAAGACATGACTGAACCTATGCTTGCTTGCAGAGCAAACAGGTCTGTAGGTGATGCAATCAACATGGGACTGCATTACCCCCTGCAACACCTCGACAGCCCGGGCACTTATGCTTATATCCTTTTTCCGTTTGTGGACTTGCTCAGCCTTTAACACCATTATCCCAGAACTCCTCAAGAACAAACTAACTGAGCTCTCCATTTCCACCCCTATCTGTCACTGGATTACCAATTTCCAACAGACCCCTCTTGCAAACTCTTGAAAGTCCCAGATGTCAGCATTGTGTTGACACCAGCTGGCTGTCTGTCCTTCCACTACCTTTGATTTACCATCTCTCAGGAACTGAAGTGGGATATACACATTGTCTCCATTACAAGAAAGAGATTGAACATCAGAGATTGATCTTCCTTCAACAGTGGAGGATGTTCCACCTGCCACAGAAGTTTGATGCAGCTTCAGCCTCAACCTCCGCCTTTTACCCAGTCTCCTTCAGTCTGTCCTGTGGATTTTGATTACTGCCTGGTTTGGTTCAGTTACCAAATCAGACAATGGAAGTCTACAGAGGGCAGTCTGGATTGCTGAGAAGATTTATTAGTGCTTCTCTGCTCACTCTTCATGTCCATCCAAAATCACCAAGGACATCACACATAAAACCAGCCAAAGTCCAATACATAAGGCCAAATATCAATTCTCAAATCATGTCAACAATCACCACAATTCACCTAATTTACTTTTTAAACAAGAGATATAAGTTAAAATGTCAAGATTATTTGTATGGATGTAAAATAAAAATGCAAGCAAAATTATGAACATAAAAAAACATAATGGGTATACACCTGTACTTACAGCACTGACTGAAAAACATTAACACACAAGGAAGTATTAGCTTAAAACTGTAGTAGAATTTATAATTATGCATGAGATTTTGCGTTTTACTTATAATGATTTGAATCTTACTTATTCACTATTTACTTATTCCAAATAGCATTTTTAATTGGCCCACATAATACAGTAATCCCCTGTTTATCGCGGTGTTTACGTTCAAAAACCACTCTCGATAACAGAATAACGGCGATGAAAGGATGCCACCCCAAAAATGATATTTTTTGTATACAGTACTGTACTGTTTTAACATTTTACTTCATTTTATGGTCTATAGTGCTATCCGTGAGAGACCAGGAAAATAAGCCAAACAAATTAGTTATGTGGCAAATGCAATTCCGCGATAAACCGGGGGTGCGAGATTCGAACCACGATAAAGCGAGGGATTACTGTATTATTGAATGATGATACACTGATACATATCTGGCTGGAAATGCACCTCAGGCAAGAGTTTTTATCCCAATATGTAAACCTGCTACCTGAAATGTAATAGTTTGTTTATTTTAAACTACCGTATTTTCCGGACTATAAGCCGCTACTTTTTTCCCACGCTTGGAACCCCGCGGCTTAAACAACGAAGTGGCCTATTTATTATTTATTGTTGTGAAAGAAAGGAGGAAGACAGTGAACAATGCCTTTTTTGATAGGCTACTTTTTAGATACAAGCCGTTGAACCGCGTTGAGTCTGGGTCAAGAGATAGCTCGCTAACTCCAGTTGCAACAGAAATCATATAAGCACAGACAGGTTTCCAAAACTCCTGCTTTTTTTTTTTTCTTGGCAACAGCGTTACGGGTTAGTCAAAGAAACTTAAAAATGAGCATCAGAAAATAATATAGACATATTTCTCGGTCTTGCACACATGCAGTAATACGGGAAAAATGTGGTGGCAGGCTATTCCCAAAATGCCGCTCTGCTCTTAAAGGAGCCACATATTTCACCCGTTACACCGTGTAAAAGACACTGTCTTTAGTTAAAGCCTGTGTTAAGTTCATTAGTTTCAGTGTAGACTTATAGACAGGTGCGGCTTATTTATGTTCAAAATAAAAATCTTTGTCAAATTCATATATATTATATATGGGTGCGCTTTATAGTCCGTAATAAATTACTGTAGTCTTGTTTGATACAGAGTGGTACTACTCCACTACTCAATCTCTAACTCCGCAGGGAAGGAGACCACAAAAGGATCTGACCTTTAATGGATGGAATTCATGCATTATTTTTTTAGGCCTTGCAATGAAAGTAGCTTGTGGGTCAAGGTTGATTAAAACATTTTCCATTTTTTCCCCTTGCCAAAGTCACTAAATACTTGCCATATACTGTACCGGTTTCAGAGGTTCAGAAGGGGTGCCAAGAAAGAATGACATAGTAATAACATTCTTAAACTAATCCACACATTATAAATAATTTTCTGATAATGATGTGGTGACATACTAGACAGACAGACAGACAGACAGACAGACAGACAGACAGACAGACAGACAGACAGACAGACAGACAGATGAATATATATATATATATATATATATATATATATATATATATATATATATATATATATATATATATATATATATGACTGTTTTAATATTATGACTGATTGGTTAGGAGTGCAGTATATAGTTTTATATAAAAATATAGTCGTCAATCACTGATACAAAGAAAACCAAGCACAAAATAACCAAGAAACCATAACCTAAGCATGAAGACAACAAACTTAGAAGACATAAATGAGACACACTTGAGAGTTGAGATTTTTTGAGACAAATGCTAATTACCAGTGAAAGTGTAACAATCAAATCAACAGAGTGAGGTGAAGTGGTTGATAATAGACGTAGTGCTGTGGCTATTTTTCTTGTATTGATATTAGAGAGGTGGTCCAATTCCACTCCCTCCCAAATGGCTATATTTAAAGCTAATTGAACACAAAGCATTAATTACATGCAAGTTGTTTTGATAAACTAAATGAGCACTCAGTGCATAAACCAAACCTAAATATTAAATAATTTCCCCATCATGAATAAGAAGTATATATTATACCTTATAATACCTTATACTATTTGCATCCAATCTTTTCCAAATAAAAGCCATTGTGGGGTTTTATTCCTGACAAGCAAGTTCACACCAAATTCTACCTGTTTAAATCGAATGATTTTCAGTTTCAATAACTATCAGGTGTGTCCCTTAAAGGGTTGGAATGAAAACCTGCACCCACACTTGCCCTTTGTGGAAAAGATTTTTACACCCCTGCCTTAGACCAACATAATACCAAGTTTGAATACAACCCAAAATGAATAGAATTTATTTGTAGTTAACAATTGAAAATGTAAGGATTCTCTTTCGGATTGTGAACAGAACACTTTCATGTCTAATTTACCGTATAACTGTTCCAGAGTGAAAGAAAAACACACACGTCTCTGAAATAACCACAATGTTCTTCCAAATGTATGATAGTTGACCTGATATGTCTTTTTGCCTGATACATTTGAACCTTCCTGAATAACAGGGTTATATATCCCTGATCATAAAAGCATTCTGGTGAAGTGCATTCTTTGTTGTTTTATCTTTGACAAAATATGAACAAGTCGCAGCAATCTGACTCATAAACAAGTGCATTAGGCTGGATAATGCTGGAAGGAAAACAGTCTGTTGATAGTTTCAGCATTTCAAGGTTATTCATCCCACATCAAGCATGTGCTTTCACATGGTTCAAAGGCACTTAATTAAATCAAATCTACGAACAGCATAAGGGGTTCTGCATCAAAAAGATTTGAATATATCCTGACTCAGATTAAAGATGGAACTCGAGGATAGCATGTACAATTGTAAAAGTAGTGTCAACATATCAGAAACAACATCTTACCAAACCTTTAATCTTTTATTCGCATGGAGTATGCATTTGACCCAAAATGACAAACAAGTGACACAATTGAGTTATTTTCAACTACTGAGTGGCTCATATTCAGTCCTTAAATTTGAACTTACAACCATCAAATAAAAAAATAAAATAAAACATTTAGCAGGTACAGCACAAAGTTCCGGCACAAAATCGGATCCAGAGAAACAGTAGAAGGAGAAACTGTACCAGAAAAATAACTCGATTCCACAGAAGAAGTGATGCACTGGAACCATGCCTGATGAGGATGCATGAGTTAATGAATGGCATGTTTGATTTGCCTATTATGAGAAATTAGAAGTTGTAGTTGCATAGCTGTTAGTGGAAAGCAATTAGTCTTAATCAGTCAAAGAATGTTAGTCCAATCAGAGGACGCTTTCACCAGATGGCATCCCAACACAGAGCAGTAATCAAGCCAGCAGAGACTTTCCACATTTGGAGCAGAGACACATACTGTACACAAAAAGGAACAAGTTAGCTAATTTAGGCAGTCTGTTTTTGACATTATGTGTGAAACATATATTTATTACACAATACTGTGGGAAGGCAGGATGGATGAAGCAGTTAATAGACAATTGCATATACATTCTCTTTCCTGTATGCAATACTGGACTGTTACTGTACGTAAAATGTGCAGTATATGAAGCATGACTATTATATATCAGTCACAAAAAACATCATATAGAGCACATATTGATACTGAAATTTTCAGGTACAATTTCTATGATTTCAGATAGCAGTATGAACTCCGATAACACTCCAGACTCACCAATTTGGTCAGCCTGTTGCAAAGTTTATGGGACATCCTCCATGATTGTGGTTGTGTATTGAATTGTTATAAGTTAATATCCATGTGTAAGTTCACAAAGCTGGGATAGTCCTACCTGCTGCTAGGTTTGGAAAAATAGACTGAATGTTATACTGATATATATACATGCATAGCATTTGGAAGATCCCCTTATTCAGAGCCTCTTAATCACAATAATCTTATTCTATACAACTGAGCAGTTGAGGGTTAAGGGCCTTGAGCTACCCTTCCCTGATATGTTGTGTGTTTTATGTTGTGTATCTTTAATAAACTTACAACTGCTTGATCTCATAGCATTTGAACATGTTTAATCACAGATGAGAATGGGGTTCATTTTGAGTATATAGGTTTCTTTCCCTTTTTTGCCTCAGGGAGAATTTCTTTGCCACTATTACCTCTAGTTTGCACATTAGATATACAGTATATATATTTTTTTAATTTTAGATCTGTATTTTTGTAAGGCTGCTTGCTGACTATGTCTATTGTTAAAGTGCTATATATAAAATTGGATAGGTAGGTTTGTTAATGGATGATAAATGAAAATATTTACCAGTATGCAATTTACAACCTATACCTTTTCTTTACAAGTTTAGAATTTACAGATTATTTCTACTTCTGGGATGGAAAACCTTTCCTAGAAGTTTCTCATAGAAGATCACTATTGGTTTTGCATCGTGTTCAAGAGCATCATGTTTTACAGAAAACGCACAATGGTCATCATCACTAGTCACTAAGTGGCTTAAGGTGAAGAGCTTACAGTCAATTCCACTTTAATGTCTAAATATTTAAGATATTTTCTATGAAAGCTGATGGAATCCAGAGTGGTGAATGCTCCAAAAATAGTTACAGTGATTTCAACTAATCTTAGTTTCTGAAAGAACCCAGATTTCATCAGAGCCCATTTGTTGTATTAAATATCTACCTGTAATCTTGTGTTTCTCTGATAACCACCTGCCAATCAAACTTTTGTCCATTTAGAGAACAATTTATGGGACAATCCGAAAAATTGTACAGTTGCGTTCTCTTACTTCTTGCACCCTCACAGTCTTTCTCACATGTATTCTCTCTCATACAAACACACTTCTGCCTGAGTCACACATCTCAGAGCTGGATGTGTCAGCTCTACATCACACTTCAAATGAGATAATCGGGATTGCATTGATGAACACCTGTGCAACCTTTCTCTCTGCCACTACAAACATTTATTGAGGGAGAAACAACAACCGTCAACATCCTCTTCAAATTAGTCAGATGGAGGGTAGTATGTTTGCTTACCTAGAACCTGAAGCACACACACAGAGCTGATTTCTAAGGGATATGAGGGAGCAGCATTTAAGACAAACAGCTTCCACATTCTATAGACTGAGCATGTCAGTGTATGTCAATGTAAAGCTTCATTTATTTGTATCCTGAACGACCAGCGGACATTTTCATACTGGATATCAGGACTGATAAATTTCTAACTAGTCTATAAAGCAAAACCAGCAAGGTTCAATTAACATCACTCTGCACTGTAAGTATTAATTTCACACACTCTATTGCATTGTGCAGGCATAAACCTCATGTCTACTATAACTCACAGCTAATAAATTACAGATCTCTGGTATTGATGTGTTTCATCTTGTTTATTACAGGCAATTTCACAAGGGTGATTTATTAGCCATTAGACATGGTGTCATAAACAACATAGAGAAGGCCTGAAATTTGTAGCATGCAGCAGATATGTTTGGAAAGCATTTATTAAATTGTGATGTAATCTCATTAAAGACTAGGATTCCATTTTTTTGTAGGATCCATATTAGGGGTTGTAAAGATTTATGACTGGAATGAGCACAAACATCTCAGTATTTATGATACAACTGTACTCGTTTAAAATACTGTATATCAGACATGTGGTCAGATCATTTACTAAATTGATACCACAGTCTCTATCAGTAAAATTTCATAGTAGATTTCATCTGGACTATGTTTTTTTATTAGTAATGTACTATTCATTACAAATGTTTAGGATACGCATGTTGTGTATCTCCCTCTCATTTTCATCTTTTCTTTCCCTCTCCTTCCCATTACCACCCTAGCACCTCTTCTGCACTGTATGTAAAATTATTTGCTTTCAAACATTCCACATACAGAGATATTGTTAAATCTTCAACATTGGCTTTAATCAGTTAGCTTTATAGCTTCCTCTGAAACACAAGCTTCCAAGACTGCAGCCCACTTAAATCTAAGAAAACACCATCGTATTTTTTATATAAATTTGGTATCTTCACACATGCCTCCTTACATCTGTAGATTCAACCTGTTGAGAATAAATATGTGTGCACATGTAACAAGTCTCCTTGGGAGTGATAATAAAATAACCAAGTCCAAGTCAAGTGTAACCTTTATGCCTGTCATTGTGAGTGATGTGATGTGATGTGAAAATCTGTTTTCTAATAGATAATATTGTACACTCTTATTTTGCTTAACTTTTGCCAGGAAGTCTAACCTTCTCTGCATGTCAGTCTGAGTCAGAAGGTATGGTTTCTCTACTGTTAGTCTGTGCCAGAGGGTATAGCCTCAGTGCCTGTCGATCGAATCAAAATATATTGATTATGTAGCTAATAGTCTAAAACAGCAGATGTGGCCACTTTATCTAAGTCTGGAACAGTAGATATGGTCAGTGTGTCTGTCAGTCTATGTGAGCCGGTGAGCTTTTATTTGCCTGTTTGTCTGCATCAAGGGGTATGACCTCAGTAACAGTCACATCCCATCTGTGCCTGGTAGATGTGGCTGAATCAGGAGATATGGTCTGTATGTCTGGCTATCTAAGTGTCTGCCAGTTAAAGTCATGAAATGTGGCTTCTGTACCTGTTAATCCTAGTCAGAAGTGTGGCCTTTTTGTGCCACTAAGCCAGAGCCAGTGATGGTGGCTTCTGTACCTGTTAATCAGAATCAGGGATGTTGGTTTTGTGTGTTTGATCCTGAGTCAGGTTGTGTGGCCTTTATTCTTGTCAGTTTAAAACAAGAGGTATGGCTTTTATGCCTGTTATTCAGGGTCAGGGAACTATCCCCAGCCACTCTCAGTGCCGGTCCCAAGCCCGGATAAATTGGGGAGGGTTGCGTTAGGAAGGGCATCCAGCGTAAAACATGTGCCAAATCAAACGTGCGGAGGATCCGCTGTGGCGACCCCTAACGGGAGAAGCCGAAAGAAAGTTTTATTCAGGAAGTTATTCTGAGCAAGACTGTGTGACTTCTGTGCCTGTTAGTCTGAGCGATGTGTGACCTCCTACTGTTCACATCTTAACCCTTTTCAAAAAATATTTGCTTAAAATTTAGACCAGTCGCACAATTCTTAATTGCACCATATTTCATCCAAACAGCTGTAAATGATTTGGGACTGTATCAAACTATCTCGGAAAGACCTATGAACATTTGCCATCAGACTAGCTGGCCTGTCAAAAGCATTAATAAGTCCAATAATTTCCATTATGTGCAATAATTTATTGAAAGCTGGTGTATTTGCAATAGAAACACTGAGCAATGTTTATTAAATTAATTAGTGTCGCCCTAGGGTGTTCTCATCTTCAATTTCAGGAATAAGTGTTGGCTCATTTTGGTGCTTAACATCAGCATGTGTTCGGACAGTCGTAATTGGCACGTGCAAATTGCTCCATTATCTGAATAGCTGTTATTAAGAAAATTGTTGGGTTTAATCAACTTTTTGTATTAAAAAAATGCAGCAGAGTTCGAAGATTTATTTGGTGTGTCTGAGTAAATGGAGGTTTAGTAATAAATTATATTGGAGAACATGTTGAAATACTTTAGATTGGACTTCAGGCATGAACATCACAGCAGTTCAACAAACCTTTTTCGGTACAATGTTGTTATTAGAACATGCTGAATAAACAAAAATAAACAATAAAGATTCTTTTCATTCATTCATTCATTCATTTTCTCCCGCTTATCCGTAATTCGGGTCGCGGGGGCAGCAGTCTAAGCAGGCCCCCGCCTACGACTGCTGCCCAATCCTCACAGCACCGTCCCTTACGGTCCCTCCTGCAGGTGGTGAGCCCACGGGAAGGCGGCCCCACGTCACTCCGACGTCACGGACCTTGATATTTCCCTCGTAAGGGACCCCCGGAGCATAGAGGGTTAAGGGCCTTGCTCAAGGGCCCAAGAGTGGCAGCTTGGCGATACCGGGGCTTGAACCCCAGACCTTCCGATCGGCAACCCAGCGCCTTAACCGCTGGAGCCACCACTCCCCCAATAAAGATTCTGTATGTAAAAATAAAAAAAAATAAAAACGTTCTGCCAGTGTATAAATGTACAGCGGGAACTATACAACAATAATTCCGTTTGTATTTGCAAATATAGTCTTGATCGTGTCTTTCCAAAAGCATTTTCTGTATAGATGTATGAGTGACAATGTTTTCAGCAAGAAAGCAGCCTAAAAAGTCCCTTCCTATTTATCGTTTAACATCTTGACTGAGGTCAAATGCTTTGGATGCTTCATCATCTCCCAAATGAAAGTGAGGCTAAATGCTGGAAGAAAAATGGGTCACCACACGCTCTACCTGATTTATATCAACCTACAGTGAAAGGGAGGTAGCAGCCACCATAGACATACCCCCTCTATTATCACATAAGATTATAATAAACTTTTTTTTTATTTGAGTTGGCAGTGAAAAACCTGAGAGATCCTGAAGGCCATTGTGGTTGACAGATTGCTGAGGTGGAATAATGGCCCTATGACTTAACTAGTCATAAATTTGATAAGACAAATTGTTAAATGCACACACAAAAAAAGATTTTGCCATTTAAAAAACTCTTTTTTATGTGCTATGTCTGAGCATACTGTGTTTTAATATTTGAAAGTATGTACCATGCATACATTTAGACCTATCCTAGGTTTATAAAACATGGCCTATTATTGTAGAGTTTGCCTGTAAGTAAATTCTTTCTGGCCCTTCCAAGGCTTAAAGAGCTTTCAATTTATACACTATAATATGAGATCACCTGGCGTACACATGTTCTTTTAGAAAATCCTATCCCAGATTTAGTCCTCCTTTGCAGTCTTAATTATCTCCATTTTACCAGATTTTGAAGTGCAGCTGTAAGGATTTCTACTCACTTAGCCACAAAAACATTAGTGAAGTTAAGAACTGGGACACAATCAGCTTTCCAGCTCATCCAGATGGTGTTGGGTATGGTTGAAGGTCAGGTGTCGAAAACCGCTGGCCTTATAGCGTGAATAAGCAAAAGGCCCCTGATATAATGGCATGCACTTATATATATACAGTGGAACCCGGTTATGTCGATGTCCTAGAGGGTTGCCAAAAAGCATAGAGATAACCGATGATCGAGATAAACGAAAATCAGTATGGCGGCAGTATATTAACGTGCTTGAAATTTCTTTATGTACATTAATGAAGTCATGCTATAAAAATTTACATACAGTACATGTTTTTTAACTGTCAGCAATCCACCTGCCACGCCCCCTTTGGCCCCCTTCGGCACCCCTTCAGCGTGTCAGGTGCTCTCTCGGCCGCTTTCTCTGAAGCTCCCGGCTTCAATCGCGCACATATGGTACTCGTTTAGCATCATCACCAGCTCCTATTTAAACTTCAACACTCTCACTGTCCGTTATTGTTGGTATATGTTGGTTCACGGCGGTCGTTGTTATCGCTCATGCGTATCCCGGTACGAGTCTTCCCACCGGCACTCTCTCAACGGCTGCGCTTTTCTTCCAAAGCGCACTGCGGATTCCCCCCCGATCCTGCCGGTGTTTATTCTATGCTTTTGCTGCTCATCCCACGTTCTCCCGTGTGCTGTTCAGCGCCGCACTTCTACTTTCGGAAAGTATTCAGACTCTCTTAAATTTTTCACTCTTTGTTATATTGCAGCCATTTGCTAAAATCATTTAGGTTCATTCTTCTTCCTCATGAATGTACACATAGCACCCCATACTGACAGAAAAACACAGAATTGTTGACATTGTTGCAGATTTATTAAAAAAGAAAAACTGAAATATCACATGGTCCTAAGTATTCAGACCCTTTGCTCAGTATTTAGTAGAAGCCCCTTTTGATCTAATACAGCCAGGAGTCTTTTTGGGAAAGATGCAACAAGTCTTTCACACCTGGATTTGGGGATCCTCTGGCATTCCTCCTTGCAGGTCCTCTCCAGTTCTGTCAGGTTGGATGGTAAACATTGGTGGACAGCCATTTTTAGGTCTCTCCAGAGATGCTTAATTGGGTTTAAGTCAGGGCTCTGGCTGGGCCATTCAAGAACAGTCACGGAGTTGTTGTGAAGCCACTCCTTCGTTAATTTAGCTGTGTGCTTAGGGTCATTGTCTTGTTGGAAGGTAAACCTTCGGCCCAGTCTGAGGTCCAGAGCACTCTGGAGAAGGTTTTTGTCCAGGATATCCCTGTACTTGGCCGCATTCATCTTTCCCTTGATTGCAACCAGTCGTCCTGTCCCTGCAGCTGAAAAACACCCCCACAGCATGATGCTGCCACCACCATGCTTCACTGTTGGGACTGTATTGGACAGGTGATGAGCAGTGCCTGGTTTTCTCCACACATACCGCTTAGAATTAAGGCCAAAAAGTTCTATTTTGGTCTCATCAGACCAGAGAATCTTATTTCTCTAGCTCAGTTTGGCCGGACGGCCAGCTCTAGGAAGGGTTCTGGTCGTCCCAAACGTCTTCCATTTGAGGATTATGGAGGCCAATGTGCTCTTAGGAACCTTAAGTGCAGCAGAAATCTTTTTGTAACCTAGGCCAGATCTGTGCCTTGCCACAATTCTGTCTCTGAGCTCTTCAGGCAGTTCCTTTGACCTCATGATTCTCATTTGCTCTGACATGCATTGTGATCTGGAAGGTCTTATATAGACAGGTGTGTGGCTTTCCTAATCAAGTCCAATCAGTATAATCAAACACAGCTGGACTCAAATGAAGGTGTAGAACCATCTCAAGGATGATCAGAAGAAATGGAACGCACCTGAGTTAAATATATGAGTGTCACTGCAAAGGGTCTGAATACTTAGGACCATGTGATATTTCAGTTTTTCTTTTTTCATAAATCTGCAACAATGTCAACAATTCTGTGTTTTTCTGTCAATATGGGGAGCTGTGTGTACATTCATGAGAAAAAAGAATAAACTTAAATGATTTTAGCAAATGGCTGCAATATAACAAAGAGTGAAAAATTTAAGGGGGTCTGAATACTTTCCGTACCCACTGTATATATGCCACAAATTTTATTAATGCAGCACACATTTTTGTTTGGGCATTTTTATTACAAATATAAATAAATAAATGTATTAGAGGCAAAATTAAAACATTCAGTGCAACACACATTTATTCACAACGTCTTTCTTCACTCAGATATATATATAAAAAAAAAAAAATTCACAGAAAAAAATTATTTTTAATCACTAAACATTTGTTTTACCGATGCGCCAAGTCTCAAATAAAGCACCAAAATCCGTCATGATGCACACATCCCAGCAAATAAAACCATTTTTGTGGAAACATAGCAAAAGTTTTATTTGGTGTCCTGAATATTTATATAATTTAAAACACTATAATTACTTTAAAATATTTACAAGAATATTTTGTCTTCATGTTCTATGTTGAATATGGTTTCACTAATGATAAACATACATTTGCATAAAGCATCCATTTTTGTCCATGGCCATGTTGATTTGAGTATTTAAAACTTTAAAAGTATTTATTTAAGGTACACTTAACCCAGCCATTAGGGGGGCACAAGCCAGTGTACTCTTAGTGCCGGTCCCAAGCCCGGGTAAATGGGGAGGGTTGCGTTAGGAAGGGCATCCAGCGTAAAACATGTGCCAAATCAAATATGCGGATCACAAATGAGAATTTCATACCGGATCGGTCGAGGCCCGGGTTAACAACGACCGCCACAGGTATCGTTAGCCGACAGGGTACCGGTGGAAATTGGGCTACTGTTGGCCGAAGGAGGAGAAGGAGAGGAGGAAGGCGTCTACAGAGACGGCAGGAAAAGGAGCAGTGTAGGAGAGTAGAGGTTCGGGTTGGTACTTTAAATGTTGGTACTATGACGGGTAAAGGGAGAGAGATAGCTGATATGATGGAGAGGAGAAAGGTAGATGTGTTGTGTGTTCAGGAGACCAAGTGGAAAGGGAGTAAGGCCAGGAACATTGGAGGTGGGTTTAAACTGTTTTATCATGGTGTGGATGGGAAGAGAAATGGTGTAGGGGTGATTCTGAAGGAAGAGTACAGTAAGAGTGTAGTGGAGGTGAAGAGAGTTTCTGATAGGGTGATGATCGTGAAGGTGGAAGTTGAAGGGATGATGATAAATGTCATCAGTGCCTATGCTCCACAAGTTGGCTGTGAGATGGAGGAGAAGGAAAGATTCTGGAGTGAATTAGATGAAGTGGTAGATGGTGTACCTAGGAAAGAACGATTGGTGATTGGGGCAGACTTTAATGGGCATGTAGGTGAAGGGAACAGAGGTGATGAGGAGGTGATGGGTAGGTATGGTTTTAAGGAGAGGAATGTGGAAGGGCAGATGGTGGTAGATTTTGCTAAAAGGATGGAAATGGCAGTGGTGAACACGTATTTTAAGAAGAAGGAGGATCATAGGGTGACATATAAGAGTGGAGGAAGGTGCACACAGGTGGATTATCTTCTGTGTAGGAGATGCAACCTGAAGGAGATTGGAGACTGTAAGGTGTTGGCGGGGGACAGTGTAGCTAGACAGCATCGAATGGTGGTCTGTAGGATGGTTTTGGAGGCGAAGAAGAAGAGGAGGAAAGTAAGGTTTGAAAGAAGAATAAGATGGTGGAAACTGAAGGAGGAAGAGTGTAGTGTGAGGTTCAGGGAAGAGGTCAGACAGGGGCTTGGTGGTGGTGAAGAGGTGCCGGATGATTGGGCAACTACCGCAGGAGTGATGAGGGAGGCAGCTAGAAAAGTACTTGGTGTGACATCTGGAAATAGAAAGCAAGACAAGGAGACGTGGTGGTGGAATGAGGAAGTGCAGGAGAGCATTAGGGGAAAGAGATTGGCAAAACAGAAGTGGGATCGACAGAGTGATGAGAAAAGTAGGCAGGAGTACAAGGAGATGCGGCAGCAGGTTAAAAGGGATGTGGCGAAAGCCAAGGAAAAGGCATATGAGGAACTGTATAAGAGGTTGGACACTAAGGAAGGAGAAAAGGATTTATACCGATTGGCCAAGCAGAGGGACCGAGCTGGGAAGGATGTACTGCAAGTTAGAGCAATAAAGGATGGAGAGGGAAATGTGTTGACTAGTGAGGAGAGTGTGTTGAGAAGATGGAGGGAGTATTTTGAGCAGCTGATGAATGAGGAAAATCAGAGAGAGAGAAGGTTGGAGGATGTGGAGTTGGTGAAGCAGGATGTAGATAGGATTAGTAAGGAGGAAGTGAGAGCAGCGATTAAGAGGATGAAGAATGGAAAGTCGGTTGGACCAGATGACATACCGGTAGAAGCGTGGAGATGTTTAGGAGAGATGGCAGTGGAGTTTTTAACCAGATTGTTTAACAGGATTCTGGAAGGGGAGAGGATGCCTGAGGAATGGAGAAGGAGTGTGCTGGTACCGATCTTTAAGCATAAGGGAGATGTGCAAACCTGCAGTAACTACAGGGGAATTAAGTTGATCAGTCACACCATGAAGTTATGGGAAAGAGTAGTGGAAGCCAGGCTGAGAGAAGAGGTGACCATCTGTGAGCAACAGTATGGTTTCATGCCGAGGAAGAGCACCACAGATGCCTTATTTGCTTTGAGGATGTTGATGGAGAAGTATAGAGAAGGACAGAAGGAGCTGCATTGTGTATTTGTGGATTTAGAGAAAGCGTACGACAGGGTGCCGAGAGAGGAGTTGTGGTATTGTATGAGGAAGTCAGGTGTGTCAGAGAAGTATTTGAGGGTGGTGCAGGACATGTATGAGGACAGTGTGACGGCAGTAAAGTGTGCAGTAGGTACGACAGACTGGTTCAGGGTGAAGGTTGGACTACATCAAGGATCGGCCCTGAGCCCTTTCCTGTTTGCAGTGGTGATGGACAGGTTGACGGACGAGGTCAGACAGGAGTCTCCCTGGACTATGATGTTTGCAGATGATATTGTGATTTGTGGTGAGAGTAGAGAGCAGGTTGAGAAGAGCCTGGAGAGGTGGAGATATGCGCTGGAGAGAAGGGGAATGAAAGTCAGTAGGAGTAAGACAGAGTACATGTGTGTGAATGAGAGGGAGGGCAGTGGAGTGATGCGGTTGCAGGGTGAAGAGGTGAAGAAGGTGGAGGAGTTCAGGTACCTGGGGTCAACAGTGCAAAGTAATGGAGAGTGTGTTAGGGAAGTAAAGAAAAGAGTGCAGGCAGGGTGGAGTGGGTGGAGAAGAGTGACAGGAGTGATTTGTGATAGAAGAGTATCTGCAAGAATGAAAGGGAAAGTTTATAGGACTGTGGTGAGACCTGCGATGTTGTATGGATTAGAGACAGTGGCATTGAGTAAAAGACAGGAGGTGGAGCTGGAGGTAGCAGAGCTGAAGATGTTGAGGTTTTCGTTGGGAGTGACGAGGATGGACAAGATTAGAAATGAGTTTATTAGAGGGACAGCACATGTAGGATGTTGTGGTGACAAGGTGAGGGAGGCGAGATTGAGATGGTTTGGACATGTGCAGAGAAGGGACATGAATTATATTGGTAGAAAAATGCTGAAGATGGAGCCACCAGGTAGGAGGAAAAGAGGAAGGCCAAGGAGGAGGTTCATGGATGTGGTGAGGGAAGACATGCAGGTAGTTGGTGTAAAAGAGGCAGATATAGAGGACAGGGTGGTATGGAGACGGATGATCCGCTGTGGCGACCCCTAATGGGAGCAGCCGAAAGAAAAAGAAGAAGAAGAAGATTTAAGGTACACTTAAAACAAATAAAAATGTGCAATTAAGTTGCGATTAATCAGAAGTTAACTGATGAGAATCAATTCCAATTAAATAAAATTCCAATTAAATTTGTATTTAAAGCTGTCTAACTGCCTACTGGACAACACTGCATGACATTTGGGCTCCAGTTAGCCAGTCTGATATAATCACTTAATAAACCTTCGCAACTTATTATGAATACACCACTTTAGCCAATCTGAGCTTTGTTAAAAACATCATAAATATAAGACAGTGTGTTTAATGGGATGCTCGCTGTACCATGCAACGACTTTGTGCTGCGATACTTTGGAACCAGCCCTGGCCATTACACTTATGGATCACTGAGCCGGCATTCATGCCATAAAATACCCAGAGTGAGTCTGACAACGAAATGAGCACATTAGCAGTAACACTGAGTTATCGTAGCAAAACACTGAGACATTTCAGGAAGCTTTTTTTACATTTTGAATAGATTATTGTACATACCTCCTGGTTTATATTGTCCGAGTAATGATGCAGGACAAATTTTAAAAGTATGTAACTTTTCCAACGTAAAGGGTGCCAATAATTGGTCAATCCCTGACAATTATAGCAGCCATTTTTGCCTTGCAGATTACTGTCTTGATAGAGTCTTGTGATATTGAAAGGAAGCGAAACATCTGTTCAGTGCTGATGTTAGAATATTAATGACTTTTTACCAAAATGCAACTGTAACACAAAGATTCAACCTTAGGGTAAATGTGCTTTTTACTTGACTTACAGTAAAAAAAAAATTTCCCCATATCCCAGTGAAGCTGGAGTTAGTCATAATACAACATGTCTAAATCACAGAGGGTTTAGAGCCTTAACAAAGGCCTAAGAGAGACAGCTTGGTAGCACGGGGGCTTTAAACCTCAACTATCCAAACAGTAAACCAGACCCTTAACCACTGAGCTACTACTTCCCTATCCATGTTCCCATCCATTACAAAATGAAAAGAATAAAAAAGTCAACCTTATTTTAACTGTTATAAAATGAAAAGAATAAAGTATTTTAGCAGAACTAATAAGAGAGAGCAAGGAAATTGGTCAAATGGAAAAGGTCACTGCTGTGATTTTACTGTATCTGTAGAAACAGGGACAAGGATCTGAAGCACTGAAACTTCTCTTAAATATATAAGAAACACTTATTTAAAAAAATATAAAAAAATATAACAGCCATTCAACTTTTAATACACAAAACCAGGCAATGCAACACAGGTTAAAATATTTTTATTTGCTTTTTAAAAGATCTGTATTCCTGATAAGGGTGCATTTAAAGTAGCATAAGCAATAATCCTCTGGTGGAAAGACTGGTTTTATAAATGAATTAGAACCATGTATAAGATAAGAAATTATAATTTTATGTTATGAATGGATGGAGTTATATCAGGTAACAGCTGCTTTTATATATATATATACCGTGTATGTGTACATTATATATATATTATATTTTATATAGTATATTATACATTATATAGCAGCTGTTACCTGATATAACTCCATTACATTGATTCAGAGTGCAGTTATTAAAAAAAAAAAAGAATCTGAATTTCTGATAAGAGTGCAGAAGCAATAATCCCAAGGTGGTGTAAAAACTGAGGTTTTATGAATTAATAACCAAGTTTAAGAGTAAAAATTATACATTTACTATTATACTGTGTATATATACACACACACACACACACACACACACACACACACACACACACACACACACACACACACACACAGGTGCAGCTCAATAAATTAGAATATCATTAAAAAGTTAAAGCTAAAATCAGTAGTTCAATACAAAAAGTGAAACTCGTACATTATATAGATTCATCCCACACAGACTGATATATTTTAAGTGTTATTTAAATTTTTTCTTTTGATGATTATGGCTTACAGCTAATGAAAACCCAAAATTCAGTATCTCAGAAAATTTGAATATTATTTAAGACCAATACAAAAAAATATTAAATAAATAAATAAAAAAAAAATATTTTTAACACAGAAATGTTCATTGAAAAGTATGAACATGTACAGAACTCAATACTCGGTCGAGGCTCCCTTTGCATGAATTACTGCAGTGGCGTGCGAGGCGAACGGTCTGTGACGCTGCTGATGTGTTATGGAAGCCCAGGCCTTCAGCCATTCTACTTTGTTGGGTCTGGTGTATCATATCTTCCTCTTTACAATACCCCATAGATTCTCCATGTGGTTTAGGTCAGGTGAGTTTGCTGGCCAGTCAAGCACATGAATACCATACTTAAACCAGGTATTAGTACTTTTGGCAGTGTGGGCAGGTGCCAATTCCTGTTGGAAATTGAAATCATCATCTCCATAAATCTGGTTAGCAGAGGAAAGCATAAAGTGCTCTTAAACTTTGTGGTAGACAGCTGTGCTGACTTTGAACCTGCTAAAACACAGTGGACCAACACCAGCAGATGACATGACTCCCAAAACCACCACTGACTGTGAAAACTTTACACCTCAAGCAACTTTGACTCCTCTCTTCCTCCTGACTCTGGGAGCTTGATTTCCAAATGAGACACAAGGAATGCGTCAGTTGTAAGTTGTAAGACACCTCTGACGTTTTCTCTGGTTCAGGAGTGGCTTGACACAAGGAATGTGTCAGCTGTAGCCCATGGATACGTCTGTGTGTGGTGGCACTTGAAGCATTGACTCCAGCTGCAGTACACTCTTTGTGAATCTCCCCAAAATTCTTTAAATGGGCTTCGTTTCACCTTTTTCTACCACATTTTCCATAAATGTGCTTGGATACAGCACTCTGTGAACAGCAGCTTATTTAGCAATGGCCTTTTGTGTCTTACCCTCTATGTGCAGGGTGTTAATGATTGTCTTCTGGACAACTGTCAAGTCAGCAGTCTTCCTTCATGATTGTGTAGCCTGAACCACATGGGACACCATTTAAAGGCTCAGGAAACCTTTGCAGGTGTTTGGATTTAATTGGCCGATTAGAGTGTGACACCACAAGTCTCAAATATTGAACTTTTTTCACAATATAAAAATTTTCTGAGATACTACATTTTGGGTTTTCATTAGCTGTAAGCCATAATCATCGAAATTAAAAGAAATAAACACTTGAAATATATCAGTCTGTGTGTGATGAATCTATATAATATACAAGTTTCACTTTTTGTTTTGAATTACTAAAATAAATAAACTTTTTAATGATATTCTAATTTATTGAGATGCACCTTTATGTACATATAAAAACAGTGTTTACCTGATATGACTGCATCCATTAAGAATGCATTTTCTGGAGAGTGCTCACTGCCAGAAGAGTCTACTGTGTTTAAAACTAAATATAAATCCAGCAGTTTCTCTGTATGTAGACATTCAGGGCAGTTTCTGTAGATTGGTGGGATTAGGGGCAGGTCAATGGGTGTGTAAAAATGGCACTGGCTGGTTTTGCAATAAGAATGGTACAAGTGACCCAAGATTAATTAATTAAATAATGATGTTTGCCTCATGCTGAAATCACGTTTTAAAGTAATTTGCAAAAATTGGTCTGAATTTTGCATCCTAAACCTGTTTTAAAATGAACAGCAAAAAACAGGATTGCATAGATTGCATAGAAAATGCATAAAGTATTTTCACAAAACCTTTAGTCACATTAATTGAGACCAATAAATAGTACATATAAATACAGTGAGAATCGAAAAAATAAAACATAATTATTTAATATGCTGCCACAATAGGCAGCGAAATAGATAATAGAGCTTATGATGATAATGTTTCAAAATCTATAAAAAATATCACATACGATATTTTGTGCCTAACTGCACATTTAAATCAGTGATCTGAAAAAACTAATGTCATAAATGTAGACAGTTTTTTGCTAAGTTTACAATATAATCTATATTATTGTTGTTATTATTATTATTATTATTATTATTATTATTATTATTGATTTTTCAGTTACTTATATTTCTGCTGTTTGTTTCTATTTCTGCTTTTTCTGTTATTTCACCTTCTTGTACTACTTCTTATTTCTATTTTCATAACATTCACGCACAGTGTACCAGCATTTCTGATGCCAATATGGCATTATTAATTGACTCGACTCGAATTATTGCCTATGAGGCTTCAGGTTCTCATTAAAAATCTCCTCAGCCTCTTCGTTGGCTACTGCGAACAAAGCTTGGTTTGATCCACATAGAGGTCAGTGCTCCAGTTCTCTTCCCCTGCTCTTTGTGTGTGTGTGTGTCTGTGTGTGTTTGTGTGTGTGTTACAAGCAAGAATTTAATGGCATCTGTTCTGAGAAGGGAATTTTAAACCATTGTTATTCGTTACAGGTTTGTGAAGGTGTAAATGTGCATGCATGTGTGTATGCTCTCATTTGTAAATGTGTGTGTGTGTGTGTGTGTGTGTGTGTGTGTGTGTGTGTGTGTGTGTGTGAGTGTATGTAAGAGAGAGAGAGAGAGAGAGAGAGAGAGAGAGAGAGAGAGAGAGAGAGAGAGAGAGAGAGAGAGAGAGAGAGAAATAGATATAGAGGATGCTTAGGCTGTGTCAGTGTGTGCTGGTGCTTTGCAACACACTGAGCTCATTATATGGCAGGTGCAGCATGAGGAAGGTGGCAGTAAATCCTCACAGCCTGAGAGGATACATAAACATCTGTTACCTCTCTTTCTTTTTCAGTCTGCCTCTCTCAGTCTCCGTACCTCTCTGCCGCTCTTCCTCATTTCCAGTTCCTTCTCATTGTCGTTTCTTGTAGAATTAATTTAGCTTTACTGAATAAAACAAGTCACAAGGCACTTGTATGCAATTTGCACGTGCTGTCTTTTTCTAGTGAGCGTCTCTGAACGGTGAACCCAGGGGTGAATTGATGCGAATCTCATGCAATCTATTTGCCTAAATGTAAAATATATGTGGGCACTGATGTTTTTTTTTTTTATATTTATGATTCAATCATTATTTTACTCAACACAGTCATATTACTGGAGGGGCACCAGATCCACACTGACATATTTGTGTTCATACATGTCCTTCTGCATAGTTTTAAAGTCAGCAGAAGACACAGCACAGATATATTTTATTTTTTAGTGTGTGTATTTGTGTGTGTGTGTGTGTGTGTGTGTGTGTGTGTGTGTGTGTGTGTGTGTGTGTGTGTGTGTGTCCTCTAAGTTCATGCTTAAGTGCATGTGAAATATCCAGGGATGTATGTCTGTGCTTAATAGCTCCCCTCCCCTATTTGTGTGTGCGTGTGCGTGTGCGTGTGTGTGTGTGTGTGTGTTTATACATGCTTAATATAGAGAGAGTCAAAGAGACAAATGCGTATCCTGCCTCAGTCTGGTCCTTAGTGAAACCATGTGTTGTTTGAGTGTGTTTGAGTGTGTTTGAGTGTGTTTGAGTGTGTGTGTGTGTGTGTGTGTGTGTGTGTGTGTGTGTGTGTGTGTGTGTGTGTGTGTGTGTGTGTGTGTGTGTGTTCTCTCTAAAGAGTGCAGAGTCAGGACGAGGCCAATGATTTTTTTAAGCATGTCCCGGAGGGACCCAGTTGGAAAAGACAAGCAAGAGCAAAACGGACAAAATATTATCCAGAGAAAACAAATAACTGCTTTGTGTCCTAAGAACGATGGATGATTTAAAGCTTTAAAGCTGGTTGTGGTTTTGTCATTGAGACTGTGATTGCAAAAACACAGTGTTATCACGTAATGTAATATTGTTGTCAATGATAAATGTGAAACATGGTGTTATCAGGAGTAGACAAACCATAACTCCATGAGCTCACCAGCAGTGTAAGTGTAAGCTCTAAAGTGTTTCCCAGGCTTGAGTCTTTTTTGCCTGAAAAGCTTGTTTTATGCTTAAGGGTTAAAGGGGTTTGGCTAGGGATCAGCAGTGGCAACTGGGCAGTGTAGAAATGTAATGCTAGTAGCTAACATTGCTTAATAAACTATGGTGAGCTAGTTAGTTAGTTAGTACCTAAGCAAATTAATTTAGAGTTCATGCTATGACCAAATGACAGCAACATGACCAACATTCAGCCATATTTTCTTTTCATACAGCACAAAAAATACTGTCTTGTTTGTGTAGTGTTTTTATCTATTTCTCAACGTGTTTAACCACTGAATACTGTGCTAGCACAACAGACTGGAGCTAACTGACACAGCTAATTGATGCTTCACAGTGTTTATGATGCCTGTCCAAATAGCGACGCTTGAATGAGTACACAACTGTCGAATATTTTACCAAATTGCCAGGAAATCACATGTCTGAAGCCCCATAATGTCATTCTTGGCTCAGATCAACTAATTATCCCTGGTCTCTGGATATCGTTTACATTTACTCATTGCCAGACATGTTTACACAAAGAATTTTGTGCTTAAACCTTCTGAAAAGTATCCTAGAGCCTGAATCACAGAGCCACCATGTCCCAACCGGTACATTATGTCACATCTGATAGCTCATTTGAACAGAATAGAGTGCTTCATGGCCTCTTACAAGTGTGTTCAGCTGAACTAGTATTTCAGAAGAATATGCTTCATTCTCCTGAAGTTGTAGTGATCATGTGAAACAGAAACACAGCTTAAAGGTGGGAATCCGGAGTGAGATTTTCCATAAAGATTCACAAAAGCGAATCATAATAACATCTCCAAAACTACAGGGGGTGTAATTTAATGTATTTTTTTCCCCCAAAATTGTTAATACAATTTTACCATAGCAAGAAATCCTCAGCGAGCAGATCTTACACCGGTAATAATTTCTAAATCAGGTTGTTGGGGTTTTTTTGCCCGAATTAGCAGAATATTTCGAGGAGTTTATTTCTGGATTGTTTTATTGTTGGAACAAACAATAAAGACTGTATAAACTTGGGTTGTGGTAATCGATGCCCTGTGCCTACACCTGGCCGTGTGCATTATTGCTTTTGCTAGCAATGCTTTGCGCTTCTTTTGGTGTGTACTTTTGACTTTATTTGAGACACACACACACACACACACACACACACACACACACACACACACACACACACAATCACTGTACAGTCATGGAAACCTTCACTGCTGTCCACCACCTTAGCCAGAATGGCAGAATCGCTAATATGGCATGAAAAGCAATTTAAACAGAGGTATGCAAAAATAAACAAACATTCACAGTATTAGCATTAGGGCTTACAGCCAGGCAGGCCTAACCTTTACACACTAATTCTAACTACTCTTCAACTTTGGCTAACTAAAGCAACAGACATGGTGAGATTTGAAGCAGAGTCGAAGTCAGTACAAATCTCTGCTTAATCACACTGGTTGGGTTTGTGTCTAGCTGTCGAGGCTGTGTATTATTATTCATTACGCTTTGTCAGGGCGAATCAGCGGGTTTTACAGTGCACTGCTCCAGATGTGTTTATCACATCGAACAGAAGGCGAGGAAAAGAGCTACAATATAAAGTTGTAAACACCAGCTAATTAATTCTGACTATACAACTTATCTACAGCAGTACTTCTGTTAAGATCAGGTCACAAAAAGACAATATCAGTTGTTGCATAATGTTTTTAAAAAAAAATTTTGCATGTGTTATCACCCCCCAGCGTTATAGTCATTCAAGCTCACTTCAAAAGAAGCAGAAAAAAAATCCAATTCTAATATACTTAATTTGGTGTTGCAAAAAAAGCAACAAAAAAGCAAAAAGGAGAAGTAATAATTAGACAATACTTTTAGACGCACTGTTTAGACGCACAGTGGATAAATGTTTCTAGGTATGAATGATTGTAAGAATGTGTTTGCATTATACCGTAAGATGGGCCAGCATCCTGTCCAGGCACCACATCCACCATGAGTCTAATCTATAATAATAATAATAAAAAAAATAAAAAAAAATAAAAAAATAAAAAAAAAAAAAAACTTTTCGGCTTCTCCCGTTAGGGGTCGCCACAGCGGATCCTCCGCACGTTTGATTTGGCATATGTTTTACGCTGGATGCCCTTCCTAACGCAACCCTCCCCAATTTATCCGGGCTTGGGACCGGCACTGAGAGTGGCTGGGGATGGTTCCCTGACCGGGAATCGAACCCGGGTCGCAGCGGTGAGAGCGCTGCATCTTAACCACTAGACCACCAGGGGACCTTTACTTTTACTTTTTACTTTACTTTTACTTTATTTTTTTACTTTTACCTTTATTTTTACTTTTACTTTTACTTTTTACACCAGGGGACCAATACTTTTAGACGCACTGTTTAGACGCACAGTGGATAAATGTTTCTAGGTATGAATGATTGTAAGAATGTGTTTGCATTATACCGTAAGATGGGCCAGCATCCTGTCCAGGCACCACATCCACCATGAGTCTAATCTAAAAGAAGCACAATATTAAGCAATCAAGCACTTGATATTAATCACACTGTATATTTGACCTCCACAAACCATTGCCCAAAGACAAGAATCTCGGATCAAAGCATGGAGTCAAATAGACATGAAGGACCCTGATTGCATCTGCAATCATTTTGCAATTTTTATAAGAGCTGTATGTGCCTTGCCATGATGACAACCAGTCTGTGTCATGTGGCTTTATTTACTTAACCCAAAATTTAAATTAAAACAGAATGCAACAATTTGCAAATCGCAAAAACCCACATTTTATTGATACTGGAACATAGACAACATTTTAAAGAAAAAATAAGGTAATTTTTGAATGTGATGGCTACAACATGTCTCCAAAATGTTCAGATGAGGCCATGTTACCACATGTGCAACAGTCTAGGATCACAAATCAGAAATTCATACCGGATTGGTCGAGGCCTGGGTTACCAACGACTGCCAAAGGTATTGTTAGCCAACAGGGTACCAGTGGAAATTGGGCTACTGTTGGCCAAAGGAGGAGAAGGAGAGGAGGAAGACGTTTACAGAGACAGCAGGGAAAGGAGAAGTGTAGGAGACTGGAGGTTAGTTTTGGTACTTTAAATGTTGGTACTGGTAAAGAGAGAGAGGTAGCTGATATGATGGAGAGGAGAAAGGTAGATCAAGTGGAAAGAGAGTAAGGCCAGGAACATTGGAAATGGGTTTAAACTGTTCTATCATGGTGTGGATGAAAAGAGAAATGATGAAGGGGTGATTCTGAAGGAAGAGTACAGTAAGAGTGTAGTGGAGGTGAAGAGAGTTTCTGATAGGGTGATGAACATAAAGCTGAAAGTTGAAGGGGTGATGATAAATGTCATCAATGCTCCACAAGTGGGTTGTGAGATAGAGGAGAAGAAAAAATTTTGGAGTGAATTAGATGAAGTGATAGAAGGGTATCTAGGAATTTACGATTGGTGATTGGGGCAGACTTTAATGGCCATGTAGGTGAAGGGAACAGTGGTGATGAGGAGGTGATGGGTAGGTATGGCTTTAAGGAGAGGAATGTGAAAAGGCAGATGGTGGTAGATTTTGCTTAAAGGATGAAATTGGCAATGGTGAACACTTATTTTAAGAAGAAGGAGGATCATAGGGTGACGTATAAGAGTGGAGGGAGCTGCACACATGTGGACTATGTTCTATGTACGAGAGCCAACCTGAAGAAGATTGGAGACTGTATAGTGTTGGCAGGGGATAGTGTAGCTAGACAGCATCGGATGGTGGTGGTGGGCTTTGGAGGTAAAGAAGAGAAGGAGAGTGAGAACTGAAAGAAGAGTAAGATGGTGGAAACTGAAGGAGGAAGACTGTAGTGTGAGATTCAGGGAAGAGGTCAGACATGGGCTCGGTGCTAGTGAAGAGGTTCTGGATGATTGGGCAACTACTGCAGAAGTGATAATAGAAACAGCTAGAAAGGTACTTGGTGTGACATATGGAAATAGAAAGAAGACAAAGAGACGTGGTGGTGGAATAAGGAAGTGCAGGAAAGCATAAGGAGAAAGAGGCTGGCAAAACAGAATTGAGATCAGCAGAAAGATAAGAAAAGTAGGCAGGAGTACAAGGTAATGCTGCAGAAGGTGAAGAGAGATGTGGCTAAAGCCAAGGAAAAGGCATATGAGGAGCTGTATGAGAAGTTGGACACTAAGAAAGGAGAAAAGGATTTATACCGGGAAGGATGTGCTGCTACCACAGACGCATTATTTGCCTTGAGAATGTTGATGGAGAGGTATAGAGAAGCTCAAAAGGAGTTGCATTGTGTGTTTGTGGATTTAGAGAAAGCATATGACAGGGTGCCGAGAGAGAGGTTGAGGTATTGTATGAGGAAGTCAGGTGTGTCACAGAAGTATGTGAGGGTGGTGCAGGACATATATGAGGACAGCATGACAGCAGTTAAGTGTGACAGACTGACGACAGACTGATTTAAGGTGGAGGTTGAATTGCATCAAGGATCGGATCTAAGCCCTTTCCTGTTTGCAGTGGTGATGGACAGGTTGATAGTCGAGGTCAGACAGGAGTCTCCGTGGACTGTAATGTTTGCAGATGATATTGATATTTGTGGTGAGAGTAGGGAGCAGGTGGAGAAGAGCCTGGAGAGGTGGAGGTACGCACTGGAGAGAAGGGGAATGAAAGTCAATAAGAGTAAGACAGAGTACACATGCATAAATGAGAGGGAGGGCAGTGGAGTGGTGCAGTTGCAGGGAAAAGAGGTGGAGAAGGTGGAAGGTACCTCGGATCAACAGTGCAAAGAAATGCAGAGTGAGTGCAGGCAGGGTGGAGTGGGTGTAGAAGAGTGGCAGGAGTGATTTGTGATAGAAGGGTATCTGCAAGTGTGAAACGGAAAGTTGAGTGAGACCTGCGTTGTTGTATGGTTTAGAGACAGTCTCATTGACTTAAAGACAGGAGGTGGTGCTGGAGGTAGCAGAGCTGAAGATGTTAAGTTTTTTGTTGGGAGTGACAACGATGGACAGGATTAGAAATAAGTTTATTAGAGGGACAGACCATGTCGGAAATTTTGGGGACAAAGAGAGAGAGGCCCGATTGAGATGGTTTGGACATGTGCAGAGGAGGGTCATGGGGTATATCGGTAGGAGAATGCTGAGGATGGAGCCACCAGGAAGGAGGAAAAGAGGAAGGCCAAAAAGGAGGTTAATGGATGTTGTGAAGGAAGACATGCAGGTAGTTGGTTTGAAAGAGGCAGATGTAGGGGACAGAGTAGTATGGAGATGGATGATCCGTTGTGGTGACTGCTAATAGGAGCGGGCGAAAGAAGAAGAAGAAAAAGATGGATTGAAGCATATGTTGCTCTTAAACCTGCACAGTATAAACATTTGAGCATTGACGATGCCTTTCAAGATGAGAAAGTTGCCCATTTTTTATAACATCGGAGATGAAGACTTTTAAGATGAGCGCTGACAACAAGCCGGATGATCAAGAACCATGGTTTTAAAAAAGAATTACAAATTTCAATTCATCTTACCACAGAACAAGTTTCCACTTAGCCTCAGTCTATTTGAAATGAGCTATGGCCCAGAGAAGGTGGCAGCATTTCTGGATCATGTTCACATATGCCTTCTTCTTTTTCGCTTTAACCTGCATTTATGGATGGCACAGTGAATACATTTTCAAAGTGAACATAATCTGCACTGGCTTGTTAAGCACAAACAGCCAAGCATCTAGTTAAAGGTATTACTTAAACATAACCTTACGATACACATTGAGGAATTGATGAAGGCCTTATTTTAATCTCTGCTGTGGCATATTGTCATTGATTCCTCTTTGGGAATTTAAACAAAAATGCAGAACAAAGAGAAAGAGAAACAAAACAAGCAGTAAAAAATTCTACAGAATTTTTAGCTACCACACAGTGCATTTGCATAGCAAAAGCCATATCAGTTTAGCTTTATCAGCATTTCTCTGGACTCTTCTTTGTCTTTTATTGATGTCTCTTCTGTTTCGGCATGCACCCTGCAAGGTATTAACTGATTCAATCTTAAGCTTTACCACAGACCTTTGCTATCTTGAAAATCACAGGCTCTTCACAATGCTGTTTGTGTTGTAGTCTTAAGGGCCTAAAGCTAATTGATTCTTTTAGACCTATCATCTGAGAGTGCATAAAATCTAGGCACTGTTTCAATGCTGCAATTTCCTAAAAAAAATTTTTTTTAAAGGCGATTAAAGCTTGTCTATTAAAGCCCCTGAAGCAAATAAAAAACAAATAAAGTAAATTAGCTGTTGTTTGCTACTGTGGCTGACTTAGCTTTTATTTCATGTGTCATGGTAGTCATTACAAAAGCTGATTGCAAATTGGGATGGTAGAGTTTGCAGTGATATGACTAAGACTCTAATTAACAAACTGAGCTGGTTGTTTTGTACAAATGACAAGATAAGCACAACGTTGATTATTCATCCAGGCAACTAGATTTAGAAAGGTGTTTCACTAATCAGCTGCAAACTTGTGCTGTATATATTCAGGGTACAGATTCAGTAACTAGAGTTAAACTTAAGTTCGAGTTATCAACTGTTTACAGATAAAGTAGAAAATGTTCTTAGTTGCTGTCTAAGAAATAGCTTCTACAGTAGTGATGGGTTGTTCATGAATGATTCGTTCATTTTGAATGAGTCTTAAATGTGACTCAGAAGAACGAGTAGTCCTAAAGAGTGATTCATCAAGTTTCTATTGGGCCTGAGCAAAGCATCGCAAAATTTCCACAGGTTATGCATAGAAAACCGAATTTAGTAGATAACCACTATATATATGTTTTAAAATTTTCCTTTCAAAGGAACGAAATGAACTAAATGACTCGAAAAATATTTGTTCATTTTGATGATTTGATTTGAGATTCAAAAAAACAAATTATTAAAATAATCTATTTTTCCATCACTAATTCACAGCCATCTTATGTCTGTTTGATTTCAATCAGGAGTATTAATCAGGTCCAAATAAAGTCAGGATTACTGGTATTTAATACACATATATGAAATCCACTTGGATAATAAACTTGAATAATCACCAAAAAATCCTAAATGACTATTGTGTAGGTAGGATGAAGATGCCAAATGAGACAATGGAATTATTTATCTTTAATGATTTCCCTCTAATTAAATTCAACATAGTTGCTATAGATCTGCCAATAACAACAACTCATACTGCTGCTGCCCTCTACGAGAGGGCTTGAATCATTGAATGGGGCTTGAATCCATGACCTTGAGATCAAGAGTCTTATGCTCTCCCATCTGAGCTAGCCAGGCATATTTGAGCTGATAAAGTGTTCTCCAGTTTCTGAAATTGTGCTGGTGAAAACATTCTGGAGTTATTCATCAGGGAGAGTGGTGGCTTAGCAGTTAGTTCTCTGGACTATTAAACTGAACGATGCAAGTCTAAATCCCAGCGCTGTCACATTGCACTGCTAGACCTTGTTTTTCTGTTAGTAAGAAAGCTGATCTGATGATACATCAATCTTGCAGATCAACGTTGAGAATCTAAAGATTAAACCATGACCCAGGTAACACACAACCACCTGTTTTTGCAGTTATATATTTTTAACCACATGTTAAGAACATGGTTTTGGCATGTGACAAATGATTTGTGACAATAAAAAAAAAAAAAATCTCCACAGTCATCTCTTGATGTGTGCTTGCTTGCATGTGGGTGTGCATATATTTTCCCTCTTATTTTGTCCACTTGACCCACTTATCTTTCTCAACATCACTCGGGATGATTAATTACACCCTTTAATCTTATGCAGTTTTTCTCAGAGCATGAGCCGGATATTAGCCAATCACTCTTACCACTTCATAGATCAAACTCTCCTACTTTTAGAATTACAACACTAGTACAACCCTAAAAACGGCGATTACAGAATTAGCTAAAGCTGTTCAGTGTTATCTGAATGCTGTATTCAGATGACTATTGCAATGCAGTATGGAAATCAGTTTAAACGAGATAGCACCCTTAATTTTCCTTTATTGTGTTTAATACTAGGTTGAATGAAAGGATCCTGATAAAAGGTACCAAAAAAAAAAAAGCAAAGGCTCATCTCTACTTCTATTGCTTGAAGGAATGGGTAGGATGGAAAATTGCTTCATTAAAGCAGCCTTCATGCATTACAAATGAGAACACTTAAAATGCATATAGGTTTGTTGGACTGATTATTTAGGCCCTCCAGCATGAGCACACGAAAAAAAAAAAAAAAAAAAAGTTTTGCATGTCAGTTTCTTCATTAGCGCCAACACAATAAATTTCCTGCACATTTTAACTGCCTCTGAGACAAACCACTTGAAGGAAAACTCATGATCAGATCAGTGTTTTTTAGGGATTAATCTAAAAAAAATTGCTTGATTGTCAGATGAGATTCATGGCATTTCTTGTACTTCCACCATATGCACACTCAAACAGGTCTTTCAAATTGTGGCTCATGATATTACAAACATTAAACCTTTCATCACTTGGTATAGATCTGCCTGCATAGATCAGATTGCTCACACCATTTAAACGTTTGTAAAGGCAATGCTCTGTTGAATAGTAATCAAGTTCCTGTCTACTTTATCCAGTGAATTATAACATTCTGTCAGTGATATTACAGATGTAAATTTGCTAGGGAAACCAAAAGCATTAGTGCCTATTATGGGCTTAATACTCTTGTTTGTGGATTTAGAGAAAGCGAACGAACGGGTGCCAAGAGAGGAATGGTGGTATTGTATGAGGAAGTCAGGTGTGTCAGCAGTGAAGTGTGCAGTAGGAATGACAGACTGGTTCAAGGTGGAGGTTGGACAGCATCAAGGATCGGCTCTGAGCTCTTTCCTGTTTACAGTGCTGATAGACAGGTTGACAGATGAGGTCAGACAGGAGTCTCCATGGACTATGATGTTTGCAGATGATATTGTGATTTGTGGTGAGAGTAGGGCGCAGGTTGAGAAGAGCCTGAAGAGCTGGAGGTACACGCTGGAGAGAAGGGGAATGAAAGTCAGTAGGAGTAAGACATGTACATGTGTGTGAATGAGAGGGAGGGCAGTGGAGTGGTGTGGTTGCAGGGAGAAGAGGTGGAGAATGTGGAGGAGTTCAGGTACCTGGGGTCAACAGTGCAAAGTAATAGAGAGTGTGTTAGAGAAGTGAAGAAAAGAGTGCAGGCAGGGTGGAGTGGGTGGAGAAAAGTGGCAGGAGTGATTTGTGATAGAAGGGTATCTGCAGGAGTGAAAGGGAAGGTTTATTGGACTGTGGTGTGACCTGCAATGTTGTATGGTTTAAACCAGGAAGCTACACAATGGGTGAGCAATGGTTGCAACATTAGCTTATGTTTGTTCAGGTAACCACTTTGTGTGTGAATCTGTGGAAGCAATGCGGAAAAGCAAGCAAAACGTTTGCATATGTGTCCCTTCTTGCCCCTGTTTTATTACAGGGGGAGACACACATGAGCTATGTGTTGTTTGCTTGGGAGTGGAGCATGCGCAGTCGGCTCTCGAGGGAGACGATTGTTCGCGATGTAGCCGCATGGCTATACGCACGCACCGCTCCTGCTCCCATCACTCATCCTTCTCCATGCCTTCTGCTAGGTTGGCCTGCAAGCCCCACAACCTTCAGCACCGCTTCACCTTGGCGAGAGCGGGACCTGAGCCGCGAGGGAGAGTGCTCTTCTTGAAGTCTCCCCTGCTGGGCAGAGCTTCTGTTTCTCGGGGGAAGCACGTGCTTTAACGGTTTCTTCTCGTGCAACGCAGAGCTCTGTGTTTCTTCCTCCAAGGAGGGGGGAACTTTCGGATGCTAGCGAGCCCACGGACTCCTCACAGCCTGCGCTATTCAAGGAGCTCCTGGGGGTAGTGATGCAGGCCATGTCCAAGCTAGAGTTAGCTTGGCCGGATGAGAAGGGGAAGCAATGCATTCCCAGCAAGCTGGATGAGCTTTTTCTGTGCCCCGCAGCACAGCCTCTGCCCCAGGGCCTATCGTATTTTACGAAGTGTCCAGGTCCTGGGAGACCCCCAATGCGGCTCTCCTGCCTTTTCCCCGCACTTGCTATATGCAAATCTAGCAGGGTTTAAGGAGTATGGGAGTAGTATAGGGAGTGGGAGGAGTATAGTATATCTATGGGGAGATGCCCAGGGTTGAAGAGATGCTAGCTGGATATTTCTCCCCAGGTGCTGCATCGCTGAAGGCTCTGGTATTGCCTACTAAGCCGTTGAAAGCCACTTTGGCTCTAGTAGGTAGGGCTTAGAGCCACCAAGAAAACGGTGCAGGCCGTGGGTTGTTCTATGTCAACTTTAGTAGCCACAAAAAGGCATCTGTGGTTTACCCTGTCGGAGATTCCTTAGAGGGACAGGGTTTTTCTGCTAAATGCCCCTGTTCGGCGAAGCGGTGGTGGTGATCGTTGACAGGTTTCAGGAGTTGAAAATGCAGTCGGCGGCGTTTCAGCGGTACCTTTCTCGCCCGCTCTCTGGGGGCTTCTCGGCGGGCACTTCCCCAGCCAGGCCGGGCATGACAATGCCCAAAAGCAGAGCGTTGCCACCCAGACCCAGCTGGAAGGGCCCAAGGCCCAAGAAGCTCTAAGCCCAGATCAAAGGGGCCGGCCAAACTAAGGGTGGTCCTCTCCTCGAACAAATGGGCAGTGGTGCAGCGGCCCTGACAACCAGAGCGCCCTGTTTCAGGGAGGGTGGTGTACACCTCATTACACAGTGCCCGTACCTCCTCGACACCAACAGGGGGCAGGACATTTATCTCTCCCAAAAGATGTGTCTCAGAGTGCAGTCTCTCTTCACCAGGTGACTCCTTCCATCCACACTGGGGTTGAAAGGGACCCGTCCCTGCTCAGGAAGCATCCGCGGCTGCAGGGCATTGCTCCAGCTATTCTTAGAGGGTCAGAAGCCAGAGACCAGCCTCTGCCTCGGCTACTTCCCCTAAGAGATTCGTGGCAGCTTGGAAAGGCCTGCCAGACTCATCTTGTTGGGTTTTGCACACAATAGAGAGGGGCTACACGATTCAGTTTGGGTCCTCTTCTTTCCGGTTCAATGGGTTGTGTCACACCCTGGTGGGACCCAAGCAGTCTCTGGTCCTGGAACAGGAAGTGCGCACCCTCCTAAGGAAAGGCTTCTACAGCCAGTACATTATTATTCCGAAGAAGGATGGCCAATTGTGGCCGCTCCTAGATCTGCGCTTCTTGAACCGCTCACTCATGAGGCTCAGGTTCAGAATGCTCACTCTCAAGGAGGTCATGTCTCAATTTAAGTCCGAGGACTGGTTTGTCACAATAGATCTAAGGGACGCCACATAGCCTATATTTCCACATAGCCATCGTTTCCGTTCACAGGAAGTTCCTGAGGTTTGCTTTTGGGGGCGAAGCTTACCAATATCAGGTCCTCCCGTTCGGCCTTGAACTCTCACCCCACACCTTCACGAAGTGCATGAATGCGGCTCTAGCCCCACTATGGCTTCAGGGCATCTGCATTATAAACTATATAGACAACTGGTTGATATTAGCTTGATCAGAACTTCAGGCGGTCCGGCATTAAAATGCCGTTCTCGCCTGTATGAAGGAGCTGGAGATAAAACTAAACACAAAGAAGAGTGCGGTTTCTCCACTGCAGAGAACCACCTTCTTGGGCATAGTGTGGAATTCGACCATGTTGTGGGCACTATTGTCTTATATCAGTAAGAGAGGGCCAATCACCTACTATAAAGCAGTTCCAGAGGCTGCTGGGTTTAATGGCGGCAGCGTCCAACGTGATTCCACTTGGCCTCCTCCATATGAGACCCTTCTAGTGCTGGCTCAGAGGCATTCCACTCCGTATTATCAAGGTCTTGCGGTGAGCCCTTCGAGCCTTAAAAAAATGGAAAGAACCTACCTTTCTGTCTCAAGGCCCTGTCCTGGGAGCTCCTTGTCATCGCATAACGCTAACAATGGATGCATCCCTCACAGGGTGGGGAGCGGTCAAGAGTGTCCACCCTGCCCAAGGTCGGTGGAACAAGCTACATCTCTTATGGCACATAAACTGCCTGAAGATGAAGGCTGTGTTTTTGGCACTAAAACAATTCCTCCAAGACCTGAGACACGTTGGTGGTCTCATACATCAACCACCAGGGGAGTCTCTGGTCTCGTGTGCAGAGGAGGGACATGGGGTATATCAGTAGGAGAATGCTGAGGATGGAGTCACCAGGAAGGAGGGAAAAAGGAATGCCAAGGAGTAGGTTTATGGATGTGATGAGGGAAGATGGGACCATGCAGGTAATTAGGTTAAAAGAGGCAGATGTTCTGGACAGGGGTGTATGGAGACAGATGATCCACTGTGGCGACCCCTAATGGAAGAAGCCGAAAGAATAATAATAATAATAAGAGGCTTAATACTTTTAACTAGGGTAGTATACTTAAGGTCGTATCTATTTTTATATTAATTAACCAGGTAAATAAATGTAGTTAAATCGTTTCACACAATTGTTCCCTAAGAGCTACTGATGTTACTTTATAGTTGTAATTACATTGGTTGTATCTGTACCATAACTTACTGCATAGATCCAGTGGATTCATACCTGAAGTGTGCATGGCCTAAATCTTACAGACAAACTTAGCTTCATTACTCAAGTTCATAACTGGTCTAAGCTTTTTATCTTGTTCATATATCTATCACTTTTGTCTGTGCCTGTCCCTTTTTTTTTTTTTTTTACTTTAACTTAACTTTACATTTAAAACATTTAGCAGACTACCTTAAATGGAGCAATGCACAAAATGTCTTAATCAATAATCAATAAATAAATCAACACTGGTTTAAATAAATGTTTTTTGCTTTTAAAAAAGCTTTCAAAATATTAACAAACTAGTAACCTCATCTTAAACCACCTTGATCCCACCAGTTACAGATAAACAGATAAATGCTATATGCATCTTTCATATTCACATGTGATCTTTCTATGTCCAACCACTGACTCTTGCACCCACTTTTATACCTCACCCTTTTTTGTCCTATCCCTAACACACACCCACACACACCCACACACACACACACACACACACACGCTAAATTAATAAAATGACTAGTGACTATTCTAAGCACTAGGGACTAGTCTATAAAAACACTTATTAGATAATGATCATGGAAATGATGATGATGATGATTACTGTATTTAATAGTAACGCACACAGTGACTTCCAAAACCTTTAAGTAACTTTGAGTAACTGTTTTTAGACAGAATTTTAATTGACACATTACCTACATTTTGCAGGCCCATGAGAATAGTGAGGCCTGATGTACTCATCCTCAATGTTGCTCGCTGACTTAGCATTTCAAAACCTAAATGTCACATGAATCAGTTGCTTCATGTATCTCATCAATTTGTCCAAAAGGGAAAATAACTAATGGTTTCAGAGTTTTAATAAATCTTTTGCAATTGCTGGTATTATCTGCAGAAGGTAAGACCAGCATTGAAAGTAAGATGCTAAGTGTCCTAAAATAGCTGTAATACCTACAGAGTGTAAAACTTTACTTTAAGTGACATATACCTCCATCAAATTCCAAAATCCATCTCTGTGTGCCACCAACCAAATCCTAACTGCTGAGCAGGCACAGATATTATATTGATTTGTTGGGTTTCAGCATTTTACGAAAAAAAAAAAAAAAAAAGTCAGTCTGCACTTCTTGGTACATTTTAACCACCTCGATAAAATTGATCTTGAAGTGATGGAGTAAACAGAGGCGGATGAGCAGAACATCTCATAACTACAAGGAAAAAATGTCAAGAGATAACAGATGATGGTGTTCAGAGATATATTTGTCATGTCAGGAGATTTGGGCATCTTGTGAGATTTATACATCTCTTTCTAAATGTAACGATGCTACATTGATTTAATGCATTTCAGAACACAAAACACAGATCAGCTGATCTGACTTTGGCAAAATTATATTATTTTGTTTATTTTTTAATTCTCCTTAACATAATAATGTGATGCTACCTAAAAGGTTCTTAAGGTACTGTGAGGTCCATTTTCTTTTTCTGCATTGGTATGGTAGATTTTACTAAAGGTGTAAATCATGATGTGATGTTGCAGGAGGGAGAAGCGTCGTTCATTAAATATATAGTGTTGTATAGTAATGTATAGTGTTTAGTGAATGATATAATACTGCTTTGTGTCATTCCAATATTCCAGCAGCATATTTGAATGTAATGTGATGCAATATTCATCTGCATGGTAATTATAGAGCTAATATTCAGTATGAGTTTAATAACATTTTGCTGTAATACACTTAGATTGCTATAGCCAGGTTTTTCTTTATATATATCTGAATGTGCTCATTGTTATTATCTTGCTTAATACTAAATTTAGGCTTCTATTTTATCTTGAATACTATTTCCCTCTAAATCACTTCCTCTGATATTTACCCCAACACCTGCATGACAGGCTTGGAGGAATGATTAAGTCAATGTAGGTAAAAAACACAGCAGCTTCATTTATCGAGCAACTCATATGTGGAAAGCCATACGGTCATTTATATGTAAAAAATCAAATTCACTGTTAAAGCTGAAAAAGATGTTTTATACATAATTGAAGTTTTCTTTTTAAGTGGTGGGCAGTCAGGGGCAGCAACGCCTTCTCTGCTGGCCTGAACACTATCAGAAGCACTGACCTAAAATTTCAACCTAAATGCTAATTTTTGTTATATGAAATTGTATTAATTTATTTCCAACAATCTATTCTTTTCATTATGTAGCAGTTCTCTTAGCTACACCGCTTTCAGTATGTTTATGTTGATGTTAGATTTTTTGTTCAATCAGATTTCAGCCTCTATATACTGTCATGTCAATCTAATCTGCCCAGGGTCTTCACACTCAGTAGTGCTGGCCCATGTACCTTAGACTATATAAGCAATGGATTTGTTTCTTTGACCAATCAGATTTCAGAAACTGTTACAGACAAGTTTGACTAGCAAAACATGTATGTAGCGCTCTGCACACATTAATACAACAGAGTCAGACTTTTTACACCCACAATGGCTGATGGAGGAAAAGAAATTGATTTGGTCTCGGACATTCTTAAAAATTCATTTTCAAGGTTAACTTTTCCAAAAAAGCTAGAGGAGAGGTCGGCCAACCCTGAAGCTAGCTAGCTTGTCTCAGCCCAGGAAAGGGTTTGTTCGCCACTTCCAGACCAGTGCCTACAAGCGACAACACTGGCTTACAGTCCCTAAGGAGCAGTGCAAATTATATGAGTATGCATCATGAGTATGCATCTCTGGTGAGTATGTTGTATTTTATTTACATTTGTTTTGTTTTGTCATGTTATTAGACAAATATTGGTTCTGAACTGCTCCAAATGATGTAGGTGCACAGTTGTGGTGGTAGTGTAGAGGTTTGGATTTGTCAACTGGGTTTCTTGCTTTAGTAAAAATGGTATTCACCCTCAAAATTCGAAATGGCTTTCTATCTCTCTCTCTCTCTCTCTCTCTCTCTCTCTCTCTCTCTCTCTCTCTCTCTCTCTCTCTGTAATGCCACACATTGTTATAATTATGTTTTTGTATAATATTGATGGTTTCTATCATTGTGACATGATTGTGGTGGTATTAAGAGGTGGATTAAGTTGGGTAAGTCCTCACTGAAGGCCCAGGTACCAAATGCATGGCCTGCCACTTGTTTTTTTGCTATTAATACTGGAGACTTTGACAACAATTATATTTACGAGTGGAATGAAAATAAACATGTTTTCCATTTATGACATTGGCAGACACCTAACTTCTGATCAGGGGGTCAACATCTCAACCCCTGAGCCGCCACATCAACCAGTTGTTTTACATATGTATAACGAAGGCATGATTTTCATGTCATAATTTGACATGTAACTGTTTATTCATTTTGCGTACATCTAGTTAAAGCAAATTTAAAATAAAAAAAACGTTTCAATGAAAAAAGTTCCGGTGTTGCTCTCCATGGTGTTATGGTCTTTATTGGTAACACAAAGATGCCAGATACACAGTACTGTGCAAATGTTTTAGGCACTTGAAAAAAACCCTGTAAAAATAAGAATGCTTTAAAAAAAAAAGCAGTGTGTAAATAAATGTATTTTTATCAGTAAACAAAATAGAAGGAAAATTACCAGAAGATGAATCCAAATCAAATATGTATTTAATGTAAACACCCTTTGACTGCAAAACAGCATCAATTCTTCTAGATACACTTGCACAGGCTTAGAAGGAACTTGTCAGGTACTGTAGGTTGTTCCGGAACAATAGAAAATTAACCACAGTTCTGTAGATGTAGGTTGCTTCACATCCTTTCCTCTGTTCATGTAATCCCAGGCAGACTCGATGATGAGATCAGGATTATGTGGTGGTCAAAACTATAATTTCCATGACTCCTTGTTCTTCTCAGCACTGAAGATAGTTCTTAATGGCTGTATGTTTGGGATTGTCTTGCTGCTAAATATACGTTTTAACCTACATATTAGATTTATGATCATTAGCACCTGGTTGTTATAATTGGTTAATCATACACCTAACTCTGATCAGACACAATCACTGACCTTGCACAGGTGTGCAAAGTGTGCAAAAGTAAGAATTGAAAGAGAAGGATAGTCACACCAAATATAGATTTAATTTGGATTTTTATTCTGTTCATTTACTTTCAATTTTGGTAAATGATTTTTATTTTTCAAAGCATTCTCACTTTAGCGCACTTTCTTTTGTACTGCCAAAAATATTTGCACAGTACTGTATATGAAAAGAGATTTTTATCAAATATAAAAACAAAACACACATTTTGCTTTAGGACATTCATAATAATGTTATTAATCATATGGCAGGTATGGCAAGATTAACTGCTGCTCATTTTCAAAAATTGTTCAAAATTTACATTAAAGAATGACCTATTTGATAATGGTTTTAATGGTTCACAGCTGATGAGGTTAATGGTATCCATAGTGGAAAACATAAAAATTGCTATATTTTTTTTTTGTGCTAATTTAATTAATTTCGAAACATGAAGGTCTTTAATTTGTTTAAAAACAGACTGAACTGTTCAGATATTTAGATGAAGTTCATTTCAGTACCAAGCCGCTATAACGAAATATCTGGTCGAAATACGTACAAAAGAGAAAAACTTTTAGTACTGTACCCATTAAAAAACGACCATATTTGAGCATATGAAAGAATTTCGCACGTTCACAAAAAAATATAATAAAATCATATATGTGGCTTTGTAAAAACATTTTGGATATTTCCCACGTTTCTGAACCGTTTGGCTTTCCATACCCCCCTCTGCAAACCCGGGACTGTATAGACAACAAAGCCCAAAGCGAGCGAGTCTGCAAACGGAGCGCATGCATGGGAAAGCTATCACAGCTCTCATCCTCCACTTCATTTCCAATGCATGCACGACCATGAAGGAAACGGCGAGCGAAATGCATCCGGATAATAAGCAATAATTTTTTTTCATGCACAGGATTGCAGATGGGACAATGCAATAGGTATGTTCTTTCTTCTTGTCTTAGTTCACTGTGAATTGTGTTACTAACACAATATATATATATATATATATATATATATATATATATATATATATATATATATATATATATATATATATATAATTTATTTTATTTTTTTATTTTTTTTGCAATGTAAGCAAAATTTGTATGTATCAAACTGCAGATTGCACAAATGCAGAATCAGATTTTCTATTTTGCAATTTTCTGTCTACTGTTGCTGTTTTGTGGTTAAGAATAATATTGCATAGTAAAACATCACCACTGCCAGTTTAATTATGATTATTCTTATTTTTATTATTATTACTAAAACATGTCTTAGAATTTGTGTGCAGGCTGTGATAAGGTTTAAAGAGGACTTCAGTTAACCTCTGCAGACAGCCAGATAGTATCTCCCATAACTAATCCCTTCTGTCTCTTCATGCAGGTTATCGCCTCCTCTCTAAGATAAGTCTCACATCAGCCCCCCATAATGGATGCAGTGCCAGAATACTCGATTTTCCTTGTCAGGATTTTGGAGGAACTAGACACCAAGTACAGCACTGTGTCTTATCAGGATCTGTGTAAGTCTTTGTGTGCTCGTTTTGACCTGGTCCATCTGGCAAAACTGCGAAGTTTGCTATTCTACACAGCATGTCTGGATCCTAGTTTTCCCGCCACCTTATTTAAGGACAAAATGAGGTGTACGGTGGAGGACCAGCAGTCTAAGAAACTCATGGTAGCTGCAGACATAGTGACCATGTTTAACCTCATCAAGATGAATGGTGGGATGGCCAAAGACAAGTTGCCAGTTAGGCATAAACCCAAGTTTCATAAGAATCAGTCCTTTGAGTCATGCAGGTCTGATACAGATGTGTATAAGTACAACGAGTGTGAAAGTGTTTATGGTCACACAGACAGAAGGGGTCATCATGCTTCTCGGAACTCACCCTGCCCCAAATCTGAGTGCAACAGCTGTCAGCCATTTATACCAGCTTCAGAGCCCAATTTTCTCCTGGGAGTCAGCAAGGATCTGAAATGTAGAGCAGCATCACTGGATAAGCTGCAGCATCTGCCTCAGTATGCCAGTGCCAGTCCTCCTCCGTGTGAGATGCAAAGCACCTATTTCCCAATGGACATCGACAGTGAGTCCACCACTGACCACGACTCACTGCACATCAATCCGGGTGGCAAGGAGGTTTTTCTGCCTAACTCAGAGTCTTTTCCTGTGCACTCGTGCATGCAAAAGCGGAATATTTTTAAGGAGGACTTTCACAACCTTGTTGCCTTTTCACCCCATGTGGTTTCTACGGAGTCTAAAGCCAGTGCCAGAGACAGTGGAGAATACCACCGGAGGGAATTGCACAAGCCACCGACTTTCTTTAACCACAGCTTTGAGTTGCCATATAGCAACCCTTATTTTGAACCTGTCAACTCCCCTATCCAAAGCAAAGGGCGAGTGAAGCATGAGAGTCTAGATGACTTACAGGCCTCTACATATTTTGGTCCAACAACGATCACTGAGTGTGTGAACACCAAGAGGATTTCTGGAAAGTCGGGCAGGCAGCCTGCCTGGCCAGTCAAGAGCTTAAGTCTGAATGCAGATGAGGGCTCTGAATTTGAAAGATCCTTTTTAAACCATAAACAGCCAGTAGACAATCACCGCCATATCAGCATGATGGATAATGACCAGCACTTTCAGTGTGCCAAAGAGAAGCCCACAGCATCTCTGTCAGGCTTCTCAAAGAAGTCCAGCGGACCAAAGATAAAAGAGATGGCCTCTGTTAGTTGTGGTCCAAGTTCTGAAAAGAGGGAAGGAGGAAAGAGATATAAGGACAAGAGCATCAACTGTCCATCACTCCAGACTGCTAACATGGACAGTGCTCTTAGTGTAGGAACTCAGACTGACCAGTCAGAACAGAGGAAGCTGAAAGATTACAGCATGCACAAGTATGCAGAGAGGCCACCTTTCAAACATGCAGATGAGGAATGTGAGCTTGTCAGCGATGACATTAGTGACATATTTCGGTTTCTGGATGATATGAGTATATGTGACTCTATTGGGATACCCCAGTCATCCTGTTACAACAGCAATGGCTCACTCTCTCAGGTGACAAAGTCAGATGGCGATAGCTCACCCGATTGCAACACGATCAAACTTGGCAAGTCTGCCAGCAAGTTAGACCATCTATTCCACAGTCTGGAGAACACTGATGACGAGCTCAAAGCGAGTGTATGCAAGCTGGTCCTCAGGATTGGTGAAATCGAGAAGAAGCTTGAATCCCTCTCAGGAGTGCGTGGTGAGATTTCACAGGTCTTGACTAAGCTCACCAGGCTGGATGAGAAGATCCAAGAGCCCGAAGCCAATGGAAAATCAAATGAGGCTGGCATGGCCCAGATTCAGACAGATGTGGACCTTTCACCACACATGTTCCAGTGCCACACCACAGGCCACACTGTCAAAGTAGACACAAACACTGACTGGTGCTGCTCAGATGCTAGTGGAAGTGGAAGCCTGAGGGTGAAGGCACTAAAGAAGAGCATGTTCACTCGCAGGTCTTCTAGGTCACTCACAGAGGAGAACAGTGCTACAGAGTCCAAAGTGGCCAGCATCACCAATTCACCTCGTGACTGGAGAACTGTCTCTTATTCAAGCCATCCAGGAGAAGATGTGAAAGAGAAGGACCGACATTGTGAAAGCAAGGACAGACACAGGAAAGCCAAAGAGGTAAAGAAAACGGTTTGTTATTTGTTTGTAGAAGTTTATAGGTAATTAAATTAGCTTGCTGAGTAGCAGAAGATATAAGCAAATTGTGGCTAATGATCCTAATCCAGTACTTTTTCTATAAACCTTAATAGGTTTTAATGGAAACTATATACATTTTGCCTTATTATACAGTGAATAATTGCAATGTACCTTTTTTAGTCCACTCGTGACAGTGCAACAACAAACCCTTGCTTGTTTTATAAGCTCCGAAATCAAAATGAGAGAAGCGTTTTGAAGGGTGCATCGAGCTCAAAGATAAATACATAGTCAGATTATTAGGCATATTGTTGGTGAAAGGCTTCAGAAGAATAGAGCTTTTACCACCTCCTAAGTTAACACATCCATCATCTTACACAAAGGGCAGTAGCGCACTGAAAATCTCGGATGCAAGTCGTCTGCTAAAAATACAGGGCGCAATACAGTACACATATCCGACTACAGAATTGATTTTAGGTGCATAAGTGGAAAAGGATGGTAATTGCTATTATGTCCTTTGCTAGGGCTGAGGTCAAATGTTTTGTACTGACGTTCCTCTAAGAGACTTTATTGAATTAGTGTCCTGACCCGAGTTTTGACATTCTGATCCGCACATAAGTATAAAACTGCATTACCTATCTAATGCCTTGTGAAAGCTTAAATGCCTTTTCTTTTTTAAAATGAATGGCATTTATTACTTTTGAGTGCAGCCCAGTATTAATTAATAATTTAAATGTGACTGAATTTTTTTTTACATTTTTACACCTTAATTAAAAAACAAAAAAACAATCAAGACCAAATGAATAATGTATAATGGTATCTGATTAAATGAGATAATCCTTTTATTAATTTTTTATAATGAACAATAATAACTCTGCAAACCTGAGTGATTACCGAGTGATTAGTACATGATTATGCAAAATATGAATGTGTTCGGTGTGTTTAAGTCGCAGTGTGCTTCTTGTGCAATATAACAGAATGTACATAATGTACTATTAGAAAACACAGTCAGTAGTACAGAGTAACCTATTTAATATATCTGTGAATTTGGATTGTCAGTATTTTCAGGTTTTACATCTATACATTTAATGTTCAATAGACATTCAACTAGGGCTGCAACTAACGATTATTTTTATAATCAATTAATCGGACGATTATTATTATTGTTGTTGTTTTTTAATAATCGATTAACTAGATTTTTTTTTTAGTTTTGCTTATTATAACCATATAAAACCCTAATTCAGGGTATTTATGTATAAAGGTGTACTTAGAAAAAAAAGCCACATATTATGTATCTCTAATTTTGACATTTTATAAAGCTTATAGTGGCTGCTTGTTGATAAGTGCATGGGGATTTCTCCTTGAACAAATTCACTCATGCCGAGTTGTTTCTTTCTGTAAAAAAAACAAAAAAACAAAACAAACAAAACAGCATTTGATTATGCAAGGTAAAGCAATTTGCAAAAATCGACATTCATATTGTTTTTAATGATAATTGCAGATAGCAAGTTAACAACAATGCTTAAAAATCTTTATGAAATATACTCCAACATTTTTTGACAATTTTTGATTGAGCTGTTAAGATTTAAACATCTAGAATATAAAACTTATAACATTTGTATAATAATTAAATGATATATGCCTAAATTGAATATACAAACATTGAAAACAAGCATTTGAACGTATAGTAAATCATGTTTTAAAACAGACAAGTTAACTGTTGTGGTGGAAAAGTGGTATAAAAAGAGAATGGGAGAAACGCAGCAAGCTAACAGGCTTGATTAAAAAAAAAAAGGAAATAATATGCATTGGTTTACTGTGGTATTGCTGAAAACCACAACAGTTACTACAATTTAATCATTTACTGCTACTGTTATTTGCTGCTTTTGTTTTTTATTTTTTTGTTTAATGTTTGTCCAGTGTTCTGTATTGTTCAAAGATTTATAATCACACTCTTGATGTCACCCAAATGAGGATGGGTTTCCTCTTTTGAGCCCGGTTCCTCTCAAGGTTTCTTCCTCATGTCATTTAAGGGAGTTTTTCCTTGCCACAGTCGCCATGGCTGCTCGTAAGGGATAAATACACACCATTCACCTTAACTCTTAAATTCTGTAAAGATGCTTTGAGACACTGTCTGTTGTGAAAAGCGCTATAGAAATAAACTTGACTTTGTTGCAAACAAGGTGATTGTGCAACCTGATGCTCGCAAGTCACGACAAAACAGATTCAATGCCACTGTCCCATAGTTACCAACAAACAGTTTAACCAATAGCACTTTATTAAACCATTCGCACATGATGAGGATTATACAGTTTTTGTTTACCGTACTAATGTTTCACCTTCATCCGTGACTTGGGGTGCACACTTTTTCCTGCTGCCGGTTGACCTGTACTCGTGATGGCAAGATAGTGGCCATGTTATCTTGCCATCACACTAAACCGAAACTTGTGCAGCCCAACTAATCGATAACAGCATTCGTTGACATCTAAATTAATTATCGATTATTATTGATTTTATTGATCAGTTGTTGTAGCCCTACATTCAACAAAACATTTTTGCAGCCTATATTTCTTTTGTTATTCCCAAATCTTGCTGTCTTTTATGTCTCTCTTTTGCTATCTTTTATATGCGTCTCATTTGTTATCATGACAAGCCAGTTAAAACCTTATACACTTAGCAGCACAGGCACTGCAAAACAACCTTGCAATTGTAGGTCAACAGCTTCACATATTTACATGAAACAAAATATTAATCAAATGCCATCTAAATGACTTTGACCAATATTTATTGCTGCCAGATTGGCTGCTGTATGACTTTGAAAAACCTCGTTGAATTTCCACACAGTTCTAGAGTATACATAGAATGGTGCAGAAAACTAAAAACATCCAGTGAGTGGCACTTCTGCAGGTCGAACCATCTTGTTGATGAGAGGGGTCACAGGAGAAAAGCTAAACATTAAGGCTAAGGTAATTAACCACTTTTTAGAACTGTGGTGAGCGGAGAACCATAAGCATTTGAGTTTTAAGGGGCACAGGCTTGGAAAATATTCGATGAGCATCTCCTGGTATTTTCCAGTTTTTAATTGTCTAGTTTTTTTGCAGTTGTACACTTCCAGCTATCATTTTAATAATCCCACTGGATTATGATATTTGCTGATAAATTACTTCTGCTTGCTCTGGAGAAATATGTGGCATTTGGAAGATGATCGTATACAGAATAAGCTTTGTTTATTTAATTTGTACAAGTGAGCAGTAGAGGGTTAAGGGCCTTGCTCAATAACCAAACAGTGGCAGCGTCGTAGTGCTGCTATTTGTACACACGACCAATTCATTCTGATTCAAAGTCCAATGCCTTAACCATTTAGACACTAAACCTGAAGTCATGCTAATAATGTGCATAAGTTAGGAACAGGTTTTATATATATCTTATTTATGCAAGTCATCAAATTGTTAGGGATGTAGTTTAGGATCATTGGGAATCTAAAATAAATTGGTGAAGCTCTTGTAAAGCATGTAAAAATGTACTGTAAGCTAAAGACACACTAGCAGGCTATGAGCCAAATGTATAAACGCCAGTTGGACATAGTGGTCACTACAGATATATTCCTCTGGTTTTGATCATTCAGGAAACAAATTTGGTTTACCTACATTAGGGGATGTGCTTCATTTTGCTATTATATTTGGACATTTTCTTCCCTATGCTATCTTTCCATTTCTCTCTTTCTCTTCTGTGTGCCTGTCTGGAGGCAGCTAGTTTCTGTGCCTCTCTCTTCTCTCACTCGTCTTTTGTAGAGTTGATGAATGTAGCGCTGCCATAAATTCCGTCTCAGGAGTCCCTCAGCCTCGGCTTCATCTTTCTGAACGGCACCTCGGGGAGCTGATACTTAATCAAAACTCGCACGCAGTAATGCAACTGGGAGAAGCTAATAGTGTGTGCGCCATGGCACTGCATCGTACGAATGATTTTGTCTAATGGGGCGCTGGGATATTTAGCATTTTATTGTTATCCCGTTTCATGGGTTATGTAATGATATAACGATCGGTTCGGTTTCTGTTATAAAATTAGAGGGATGTTTTGTTTAGGGGCATGTGGCTATGAACAGCGTTCATGCTATGTCCAGATATAATTTAGTTTAGCAACTGCATGTCCCAGAAGACATGAACTGCTGTATTCTCTTATTTTCATTCTGTCTCACTTTCACACACTCGTCAGATGAACCAAACCGCCTATGAGCAAATGAACTCTCAGCAGGTGCGAAAGCCATGACGGAGCTGTCATCTCCAGCCTAGCTCAGAACAAAACATTCGTTCCTTACTGAGCCAAAACCAAAAAACAAACTGTTCCTTGAGCTCAGCGGTGTGATGTGCTTGACAAGCATACAGCCTATTAGTGCAGGCAAAGCTGGATCTGAAAAAGAACGTGAGCCGGCTAAAGGATAGATCAAGGATACAAGATTGATCATATTGTCTAGGTGACACCAAAGGTTGTCAATTGGCAGTAGGTATTTCTATAGACTGAACATACTATTTATACTAAAGGTAATCTCAGCATTAGCACTGTAATGCTCTTACTGTAACCATAATATTTAATTAAACCATAATATTGGCAATGAAATGTTAAAATTTTTGTAAACCATCAATTGAGCATTTTTTTTTATTTACTGATCCATTCATTCAATTAATTTTCAATAAGACTGTATCTTGTTCAGCAACACAGTGAATCCAGAGCCAAGCGGGAATACAGCACACCCTGGGTGTCCATTTGCACTCTCATTCAAACCTAAAGGCAATTTTGCATAGCCAGATTACTGTCTAACATGTGGGTGCAAATCAAAGAACCCAGCGGAAAAACACATGGACATAGAGGATAAGTGAAACTC